>NW_025746122.1:26257-62226 GCF_021184085.1 Oncorhynchus gorbuscha
GACTTTAGCTTAGACGTGGGGCCAGTGGCGCAATGGATAACGGTTCGACTCACGGATCAGAAGATTCTAGGTTCAATTCTGGCTCGCCATACTCTACTTAATTGGACTGAAATCAAGCTGAATGATACTTGTTTACCTTTCAGTGCTTCTGGCTGTTCTCACTTCAAACACATTATAGATGGATTTCATCTGGACATTCCCCAACCTCTCTGAGAAAAAAAAGATGTAGCTTTTAAATCCAACAGGCATGATATCAACATTTAAAGATTTGGTTCAGATGTGAATTTCCTTAAGTATGTGTCTTCCCATATGGTCTAGCGGTTAGGATTCCTGGTTTTCACTCCAGGTGGCCCGGGTTCAACTCCCGGTATTGGAAAGAATATCTTGTCAAGTTAGGTACGCACTTGTGTAACAACAGATGCAGCAGTTTCTCACAACACAAACAAATATTCCCTCTGCAACAGGAAATGTGAATCGCTAGTGTAGATTCAAATTATACAAAGCTTTTTAAACGCTAGAATACACTTCATGGCTGCATTTTCTTGCTCTGCAGTAAAATTCATGCAACAACAGGAGGATCAAATTGAGATATGCATCTGAAACAGAAAACTTCAAGGAACCTTGCTGTTGACAGACGCCATGATCAGTAAACTGGTCTAGCTTTGACCTGACTTCAGCTTAGACGTGGGGACAGGGAGCATTGATAACGGTTCACTATGAATCAGCATCTCAGGGTTTGACTCCTGGCTGGCTCAATACTTTGCTTAATTGACTGAAATCAAGCTGGGAATGATTACTCAGTTCACCTTTCTAGTGCTTCTGGCTGTTCTCACTTCAAACACACTTATAGACGTGATTTCATCTGGACATTCCCCAACATCTCTGAGAAAAAAAAGATGTAGCTTTTAATCAACAGGCATGATAGTCAACATTAAAGATTTGTCTGTGATGTATTTTAAGTATGTGTCTTCCCATATGGTCTAGCTGTTAGGGATTCTGGTTTTCACCCAGGTGTACGGCTCAATTCCGCATGGGAAAGAATATATTTGTCATAGGTACGCACTTGAGTAACAACAGATGCAGCAGTTCACAACACAACAATATTCCTCAACAGGAAAATGTGACTGTTAATGTAGATTCAAATTATACAAAGCTTTTTAAACGTTGAATATGACTTCTGTTGCTGCATTTTGCTCTGCAAAATCGCACACAGGAGGATCAAATTAAGATATGCATCTGGAAACAGAAACCAAGAACTTGTGATATTTACAGACTGTGTACACTGGCTCCAGCGGTGACCTGACTTCAGCTTAGACGCGGGGGCCAGTGGGGCGCAATGGATAACGTGGTTCGACCACGGATCAGAAGATTCAAGTTTTGGACTCCTGTAGATTCAAATTATACAAAGCTTTTTAAACGTTGAATACACTTCATACAGCATTCTTGCCTGGCAGCAAAAATTCATGCACAACATCAGAGATCAAATTAAGATATGCATCTGAAACAGAAAACCAAGGAAATCCTTTTAGTTGACAGACGCCATGACCAGTTCACACGCCATCTAGGCTGTGACTCACTTCAGCCTAGACGGGGGTCAGTGGCTTGCACGGACAAAAAGTGTCTCGACTACGGATCAGAAGATTCTAGGTCTGACTCCTGGCTGGCCTGATGACTATACTTCACTGACTGAAATCAAGCTGGAATGACACTCGTTTACCTTTTCAGTGCTTTTCTGGCTGTTCTCACTTTCAAACACATTTTAGACGGATTTCACCTGGGACATTCCCCAACAGCTCTGAGAAAAAAGATGTGAAGCTTTTTAAATCCAACAGGCATGATGTCAACATTTGAAAAGATTTGTCTGGGTGACGTGTATTTTAAGTATTGCATCTGAAATTATTAAGATATGCATCTGGAAACAGAAAACCAAGGAACCTTGTTGCTGGACAGACGCTATGACTGTGTACATTTGTCTAGCTGTGACCTGACTTCAGCTCAGACGTGGTGCCAGTGAGGGTAGGCAACAACATCTCCTCCCCGCTGATCCTCAACACGGGGGGCCCCACAAGGGTGCGCTCTGAGCCCTCTCCTGTACTCCCTGTTCACCCACGACTGCGTGGGCCACGCACGCTCCAACTCAATCATCAAGTTTGCGGACGACACAACAGTGGTAGGCTTGATTACCAACAACGACGAGACGGCCTACAGGGAGGAGGTGAGGGCCCTCGGAGTGTGGTGTCAGGAAAATAACCTCACACTCAACGTCAACAAAACTAAGGAGATGATTGTGGACTTCAGGAAACAGCAGAGGGAACACCCCCTATCCACATCGATGGAACAGTAGTGGAGAGGGTAGCTAGTTTTAAGTTCCTCGGCATACACATCACAGACAAACTGAATTGGTCCACTCACACTGACAGCGCCGTGAAGAAGGCGCAGCAGCGCCTATTCAACCTCAGGAGGCTGAAGAAATTCGGCTTGTCACCAAAAGCACTCACAAACTTCTACAGATGCACAATCGAGAGCATCCTGGCGGGCTGTATCACCGCCTGGTACGGCAATCACCCGCCTCAACCGTAAGGCTCTCTCCAGAGGGTAGTGAGGACTGCACAACGCATCACCGGGGGCAAACTACCTGCCCTCCAGGACACCTACACCACCCGTTGTTACAGGAAGGCCATAAAGATCAAGGACATCAACCACCCGAACCACTGCCTGTTCACCCCGCTATCATCCAGAAGGCGAGGTCAGTACAGGTGCATCAAAGCTGGGACCGAGAGACTGAAAAACAGCTTCTATCTCAAGGCCATCAGACTGTTAAACAGCCACCACTAACATTGAGTGGCTTCTGCCAACACACTGTCATTGACACTGACCCAACTCCAGCCATTTAATAATGGGAATTGATGGGAAATGATGTAAATATATCACTAGCCACTTTAAACAATGCTACCTTATATAATGTTACTTACCCTACATTATTCATCTCATATGCATATGTATATACTGTACTCTACATCATCGACTGCATCCTTATGTAACACATGTATCAGTAGCCACTTAACTATGCCACTTTGTTTACTTTGTCTACACACTCATCTCATATGTATACTGTACTCGATACCATCTACTGTATGCTGCTCTGTACCATCACTCATTCATATATCCTTATGTACATGTTTTATCCCCTACACTGTGTATAAGACAGTAGTTTTGGAATTGTTAGTTAGATTACTTGTTGGTTATCACTGCATTGTCGGAACTAGAAGCACAAGCATTTCGCTACACCTCGCATTAACATCTGCTAAACATGTGTATGTGACAAATAAAATTTGATTTGATTTGATTTGAATGGATAACGGTTCGACTACGGATCAGAAAATTCTAGGTTCGACTCCTGGCTGGCTCAATACTTGTTTAATTGACTGGAAATCAAGCAGGGAATGATACTGTATACCTTTCAGTGCTTCTGGCTGTTCTCACTTCAAACACACTTTAGACGGATTTCATCTGACATTCCCAACATCTGAGAAAAAAAAGATGTAGCTTTTAAATCCTACAGGCATGATGTCAACATTTAAAGATTTGTCTGTGATGTGTATTTTAAATATGTGTTTTCCCATATGGTCTAGCGGTTAGGGATTCCTGGTTTTCACTCCAGGTGGCCCGGGTTCAACTCGGTATGGGGAAAGAATATATTTCGTTAGGTACCCACTTGTGTAACAACAGATGCAGCAGTTTCTCACAACACAACAATATTCCCCTCAGCAACAGGAAATGTGACATGTTATGTAGATTCAAATTATACAAAGCTTTTTAAACGTTGAATACACTTCATGGCTGCATTTCTTGCTCTGCAGTAAAATTCATGCAACAACAGGAGGATCAAATTAAGATATGAATCTGAAACAGAAAACCAAGGAACCTTGTTGTTGACAGACGCTATGACTGTCTACACTGGTCTAGCTGTGACCTGACTTCAGCTTAGACGTGGGGCCAGTGGCGCAATGGATAAAGTGTCTGACAACACGGATCAGAAGATTCTAGGTTCAACTCCTGGCTAGCTCAATACTTTGTTTAATTGACTGAAATCAAGCTGGGAATGATACTGTTTATCATTTCAGTGCTTCTGGCTGTTCTCACTTCAAACACATTTTAGATGGATTTCATCTGGACATTCCCCAACATCTCTGGAGAAAAAGATGTTGCTTTTAAATCCAACAGGCATAATGTCAAACATTTAAAGATTTGTCTGTGATGTGTATTTTAAGTATGTGTCTTCCCATATGGTCTAGCAGTTAGTATTCCTGGTTTTCACTCAGGTGGCCCGGGTTCAACTCCCGGTATGGGAAAGAATATATTTTTGTTATGTTACCCACTTGTGTAACAACAGATGCAGCAGTTTCTCACAACAAAACTATATTCTCACAGGAAATGTGACATGTTATGTATATACAAAGCTTTTTAAACGTTGAATAAACTTCATGGCTGCATTTCTTGCTCTGCAGTAAAATTCATGCAACAACAGGAGGATCAAATTAAGATATTCATCTGAAACAGAAAACCAAGGAACCTTGTTGTTGACAGACGCTATGACTGTGTACACTGGTCTAGCTGTGACCTTACTTCAGCTTAGACGTTGGGCCAGTGGTGCAATGGATAACGTGTCTGACAATGTATCAGAAGATTTTTTGTTTCGACTCATGGCTTGCTCAATACTTTATTTAATTGACTGAAATCAAGCTGGGAATGATACTGTATACCTTTCAGTGCTTCTGGCTGTTCTCACTTCAAACACATTTTAGACGGATTTCATCTGGACATTCCACCACATCTCTGAAAAAAAGATGTAGCTTTTTTAAATCCAACAGGCATGATGTCAACATTTAAAGATTTGTCTGTGATGTGTATTTTAAGTATGTGTTTTCCCATATGGTCTCACGGGGTTAGGATTCCTGGTTTTCACCCAGGTGGCCAGGGTTCAACTCCCGTATGTGAAAAAGAATATCTTGTCGTTAGGTACGTACTTGTGTAACAACAGATGCAGCAGTTTCTCACAGCACAACAATATTCTTATCAACAGGAAATGTGACATGTTATGTAGATTCAAATTATACAAGGCTTTTTTAAACGTTGAATAGACTTCATGGCTGCATTTCTTGCTCTGCAGTAAAATTCATGCAACAACAGGAGGATCAAATTAAGATATGCATCTGAAACAGAAAACCAAGGAACCTTGTTGTTGACAGACGCTATGACTGTGTACACTGGTCTAGCTGTGACCTGACTTCAACTTAGATGTGGGGTCAGTGGCGCAATGGATAAAGTGTCTGACTACGGATCACACAAGATTCTAGGTTCGGCTCCTGGCTTGCTCAATACTTTACTTAATTGACTTGAAATCAAGCTGTGAATGATACTGTTTACCTTTCAGTGCTTCTGGCTGTTCTCATTTCAAACACATTTTAGATTATTTCATCTGACATTCCCCAACATCTCTGAGAAAAAAAAGATGTTGCTTTTTAAATCCAACAGGCATAATGCAAACATTTAAAGATTTGTCTGTGATGTGTATTTTAAGTATGTGTCTTCCCATATGGTCTAGCGGTTAGATTCCTGGTTTTCACCCAGGTGGGCCTGAGTTCAACTCCAGGTATGGAAAGGATATCTTGTCATTAGTTACCCACTTGTGTAACAACAACAGATGCAGCAGTTTCTACAACACAACAATATTCCTCAGCAACGTGTCATGTAGATTCGAATTATACAATTATTTTTAAACGTTGAATACACTTCATGGCTGCATTTCTTGGCTCTGCAGTAAAATTCATGCAACAACAGGAGGATCAAATGAAAGATATATGCATCTGTTACAGAAAACCAAGGAACCTTGTTGTTGACAGACGCCATGACTGTGTACACTTGTCTAGCTGTGACCTGACTTCAGCTTAGACGTGGGGCCAGTGGCGCAATGGATAACGTGTCTGACTACGGATCAGAAGATTCTAGGTTCGACTCTGGCTGGCTCAATACTTTGTTTAATTGACTGAAATCAAGCATGGAATGATACTGTATTAAAAAAAAATGTAGCTTTTAAATCAAACAGGCATAATGTCAACATTTAAAGATTTGTCTGTGATGTGTATTTTAAGTATGTGTCTTCCCATATGGTCTAGCGGTTAGGATTCCTTGTTTTCACCAAGGTGGCCCGGGTTCAACTCCCGGTATGGGAAAGGATATCTTGTCATTAGGTACCCACTTGTGTAACAACAGATGCAGCAGTTTCTCACAACACAACAATATCCCCTCAGCAACATGAAATGTACATGTCATGTAGATTTGAATTATACAATTATTTTTAAACGTTGAATACACTTCATGGCTGCATTTCTTGCTCTGCAGTAAAATTCATGCAACAACAGGAGGATCAAATTAAGATATGCATCTGAAACAGAAAACCAAGGAACCTTTTTGTTGACAGACGCTATGACTGTGTACACTGGTCTGGGCTGTGACCTGACTTCATTTTAGACGTGAGGCCAGTTGCACAATGGATAACGTGTCTGACTACAGATCAGAAGATTCTAGGTTCGACTCCTGGCTTGCTCAATATTTTATTTAATTGACTGAAATCAAGCTGTGAATGATACTGTATTTTCAGTGCTTCTGGCTGTTCTCACTTCAAACACATTTTACACGGATTTCATCCTGACATTCCCCAACATCTCTGAGAAAAAGATGTAGCTTTTAAATCCAACAGGCATGATGTCAACATTTAAAGATTTGTCTGTGATGTGTATTTTAAGTATGTGTCTTCCCATATGGTCCTAGCGTTAGATTCCTGGTTTTCACCCAGGTGGCCCGGGTTCAACCCCGGTATTGGGAAAGAATATCTTGTCGTAAGGTACGCACTTGTGTAACAACAGATGCAGCAGTTTCTCACAACACAACAATATTCCCTCTGCAACAGGAAATGTGATCCCCTTTTTCCACTGGGATTCTCTGCCTCTAACCCTGTTACGGGGGCTGAGTCACTGGCTTGCTGGGGCTCTCTCGTGCCGTCCCTGGGGGGGTGCGTCACCTGGGTGGGTTGATTCACTGTTGTGGTCGGCCTTTTCTGGGTTTCCCCCTTTGGGTTGTACCGTGTCGGAGATCTTTGTGGGCTATACTCGGCCTTGTCTCAGGATGGTAAGTTGGTGGTTGTAGATTTCCCTCTAGTGGTGTGGGGGCTGTGCTTTGGCAAAGTGGGTGGGGTTATATCCTTCCTGTTTGGCCCTGTCCGGGGGTGTCCTCGGATGGGGCCACAGTGTCTCCTGACCCCTCCTGTCTCAGCCTCCAGTATTTATGCTGCAGTAGTTTATGTGTCGGGGGGCTAGGGTCAGTTTGTTTATCTGGAGTACTTCTCCTGTCCTATTCGGTGTCCTGTGTAAATCTAAGTGTGCGTTCTCTAATTCTCTCCTTCTCTCCTTCTTTCTCTCTCTCGGAGGACCTGAGCCCTAGAACCATGCCCCAGGACTACCTGACATGATGACTCCTTGCTGTCCCCAGTCCACCTGGCCATGCTGCTGCTCCAGTTTCAACTGGCCTGGGCCCTAGGACCATGTCCCAGGACTACCTGACATGAGGACTCCTTGCTGTCCCCAGTCCACCTGGCCATGCTCCTGCTCCAGTTTCAACTGTTCTGCCTTACTATTATTCAACCATGCTGGTCATTTATGAACATTTGAACATCTTGGCCACGTTCTGTTATAATCTCCACCCGGCACAGCCAGAAGTGAAATACAGATAGAGATGCAGTCGTCCCAGAGTTAATGATCCCAGGTCAGTTTATATTATACAGGAAGTATTATTAAAGAGATGCTTTACATTGAAATACAGATAGAGATGTAGTAGTCCCAGAGTTAATGATCCCAGGTCAGTTTATATTATACAGGAAGTATTATTAAAGAGATGTTTTACATTGAAATACAGATAGAGATGCAGTCGTCCCAGAGTTAATGATCCCAGGTCTGTTTTGCATTTCACCTCCTGATTGATAATTAACAATGTTAGATTAAAAAATAAATGCACAAGGCTTAAACATGCTCACTCTCTCCATCTGTCTCTGGTCTGCAGGTATGTTTTGATGTGAGAGGATGCCAACCCTCAGTCCCATCATCGCCACCTCACCTGCTTTTAAGATAACAGTGTCTCTAGTCGGCCCAATGGTTATGTAATTGTGATGAACTGAGAGAACAGTTATGTAGCACTGTGATTCATTAATCATGTGCTGCCTTCCCTGCTCCTATGTGTTTACCTCTTTCCCTTTCTGTCTTTAACACCTCTCTCTGCTCCTCCTCCTCTTTCCCTTTCTGTCTTTAACACCTCTCTCTCCACCTCTTTCTTCCTCTGTTTTTATAATTCACAACAGATGTGCATTGATGGACAGATTGAACTTGTATTTATAACACTTGGATAATGAGCTTTTCAATAAAGCGTTTCACATTCTCTACTGGTTGAAATTAAGTGTAATGTGATGAAATACTCCACCTATCCTGTGTTTACCAGATCAATGCAGATGAAGGGCATTAGATGTTGAGATGAACCGGTGTTAGAGTATTTACATGATGCATAGGAAGTGTAGTGTTTAAAAATATATATTTCTGTATATATGAATTAACTAGTTAAATCCTGTTTCTAGTCTATTAGTTAATATGTGTAACCATTAATGTCCCAGGACCAAGATTGGTAAACACTGTTGAAGTGTATAATTGTAATACATACATGCAGACACGGTATCATTCAAAGACAGGAATTTGATCACCTCAAAGACATTCATACCTAAACTGCACATTAATTTGCCAAGGTAGAGTACATGATCAGTGAATATATTAAATGTACAGGCTACAATGTGGGGATCTCATGCATGGTAATAGCTACATGTATATTTGACTTGAATCCTTGGCAAAACATGATATTATATTCTACTCAACCCATAGGCTTCATTAATGTCATTCAGGCTGTTTTGAAGTTGATACAACTGGCTATGATAGTTGAGGTTCATAGCTAGGTTCTGAACTAATATTTATTCCAAACATTTGGGTCCATACACAGATCGGCTAGATAGCTAGCTACACATCCATGGGCATACAGGGATTTTAATCATCCACTGCACAGTCATCCACTGCACAATAACATACGTTATTTCATCTATCTGCATGGCAAATACAAATTTGTACATTCAATTTGCAGTAAATTCTTCAGTCAGCTAGATTCTATACATCCACTTTTTCACAAAACGACCGCCTGATTTGTGGGTTGTTTAAGGTGTCCCCAAAACAACCAGAATGACCATTTCAAACTCATGTCACAACACCTATAAAACTAGCCCAGCAAGCTGGCTAAATCACGATTTACGTAAATGAACTATGATTTAAAACAAGCATAATCATTTGTCTCTCCATTAACTAACATTCCTGTCAACTGTTGCTAGGGACTCTCCTGGAAGAAGCTAGCTAGCTTACAAAGAATAACAACAAAAAATATCTAGTTAACAGAAGAAAGGAAGACAAAATAAGGACAAAAGAAGGACAGAAGAAAAAGGAAAAGAAAGAGGACAACATAGTGAAACAGTACTTCTATTGCAACTTGTATTTCGTCGTCCTAACGTAGTCTACACTGCTATCTGCCCAGCAGCTAGCCAGCTTGCATACGTCCACCGTCTACCGAATTGCAGCACTGTAGAAACTATTACACTCAACTGAACGACTTGATTAGTGTAGTGTTAGCTAGCTACATAGTTGTCTTTGCTGTCTTCGTATCCAAGATAATTGTGTAGTTTAGAGCGTGTAGTCTTAGAGTGATTATCTTAATTTACTGAGGTTATCTAGCCAGCTATTTGTCGTCCTTAACGTAGGAGACACTGCTAGCTAGCCAACAGCTAGCCAACGTCTACTGAATAGAACTTCCGCACTCAACAACCCGGTCGCATTCCGCTTCGCTCCACAGGTAGTATCACATATTTCATTTCATTACAGCACAACGGTTTGATTTGTTTGATCGTAGCTAGCTACATAGCTAGCTACATAGCCGTCTGTGTATCAAAGATAATTGTTGTCGTTCTTTTAACGTAACGTAATCAACACTGCTAGCTAGCCAGCTAGCCCCGAATAGCAGCACTGTAGAAACTATTACACTCAACGGAACAACTTGATTAGTGTAGTGTCAACAACGCAGCCACTGCCAGCTAGCCTACAAAGTCAACAACGCAGCCACTGCCAGCTAGCCTACTTCAGCAGTACTGTATCATTTTAATCATTTTAGTCAATAAGATTCTTGCTACGTAAGCTTAACTTTCTGAACATTTGAGACGTGTAGTCCACTTGTCATTCCAATCTCCTTGCATTAGCGTAGCCTCTTCTGTAGCCTGTCAACTATGTGTCTGTCTATCCCTGTTCTCTCCTCTCTGCACAGACCATACAAACGCTCCACACCGCGTGGCCGCTGCCACCCTAATCTGGTGGTCCCAGCGCGCACGACCCACGTGGAGTTCCAGGTCTCCGGTAGCCTCTGGAACTGCCGATCTGCAGCCAACAAGGCAGAGTTCATCTCAGCCTATGCCTCCCTCCAGTCCCTCGACTTCTTGGCACTGACAGAAACATGGATCACCACAGATAACACTGCTACTCCTACTGCTCTCTCTTCGTCCGCCCACGTGTTCTCGCACACCCCGAGAGCTTCTGGTCAGCGGGGTGGTGGCATCGGGATCCTTATCTCTCCCAAGTGGTCATTCTCTCTTTCTCCCTTACCCATCTGTCTATCGCCTCCTTTGAATTTCATGCTGTCACAGTTACCAGCCCTTTCAAGCTTAACATCCTTATCATTTATCGCCCTCCAGGTCCCCTCGGAGAGTTCATCAATGAGCTTGATGCCTTGATAAGCTCCTTTCCTGAGGACGGCTCACCTCTCACAGTTCTGGGCGACTTTAACCTCCCCACGTCTACCTTTGACTCATTCCTCTCTGCCTCCTTCTTTCCACTCCTCTCCTCTTTTGACCTCACCCTCTCACCTTCCCCCTACTCACAAGGCAGGCAATACGCTCGACCTCATCTTTACTAGATGCTGTTTTTCCACTAACCTCATTGCAACTCCCCTCCAAGTCTCCGACCACTACCTTGTATCCTTTTCCCTCTCGCTCTCATCCAACACTTCCCACACTGCCCCTACTCGGATGGTATCGCGCCGTCCCAACCTTCGCTCTCTCTCCCCGCTACTCTCTCCTCTTCCATCCTATCATCTCTTCCCTCTGCTCAAACCTTCTCCAACCTATCTCCTGATTCTGCCTCCTCAACCCTCCTCTCCTCCCTTTCTGCATCCTTTGACTCTCTATGTCCCCTATCTTCCAGGCCGGCTCGGTCCTCCCCTCCCGCTCCGTGGCTTGACGACTCATTGCGAGCTCACAGAACAGGGCTCCGGGCAGCCGAGCGGAAATGGAGGAAAACTCGCCTCCCTGCGGACCTGGCATCCTTTCACTCCCTCCTCTCTACATTTTCCTCCTCTGTCTCTGCTGCTAAAGCCACTTTCTACCACTCTAAATTCCAAGCATCTGCCTCTAACCCTAGGAAGCTCTTTGCCACCTTCTCCTCCCTCCTGAATCCTCCTCCCCCTCCCCCCCCTCCTCCCTCTCTGCAGATGACTTCGTCAACCATTTTGAAAAGAAGGTCGACGACATCCGATCCTCGTTTGCTAAGTCAAACGACACCGCTGGTTCTGCTCACAGTGCCCTACCCTGTGCTCTGACCTCTTTCTCCCTCTCTCTCCAGATGAAATCTCGCGTCTTGTGACGGCCGGCCGCCCAACAACCTGCCCGCTTGACCCTATCCCCTCCTCTCTTCTCCAGACCATTTCCGGAGACCTTCTCCCTTACCTCACCTCGCTCATCAACTTATCCCTGACCGCTGGCTACGTCCCTTCCGTCTTCAAGAGAGCGAGAGTTGCACCCCTTCTGAAAAAACCTACACTCGATCCCTCCGATGTCAACAACTACAGACCAGTATCCCTTCTTTCTTTTCTCTCCAAAACTCTTGAACGTGCCGTCCTTGGTCAGCTCTCCCGCTATCTCTCTCAGAATGACCTTCTTGATCCAAATCAGTCAGGTTTCAAGACTAGTCATTCAACTGAGACTGCTCTTCTCTGTATCACGGAGGCGCTCCGCACCGCTAAAGCTAACTCTCTCTCCTCTGCTCTCATCCTTCTAGACCTATCGGCTGCCTTCGATACTGTGAACCATCAGATCCTCCTCTCCACCCTCTCCGAGTTGGGCATCTCCGGCGTGGCCCACGCTTGGATTGCGTCCTACCTGACAGGTCGCTCCTACCAGGTGGCGTGGCGAGAATCTGTCTCCTCACCATGCGCTCTCACCACTGGTGTCCCCCAGGGCTCTGTTCTAGGCCCTCTCCTATTCTCGCTATACACCAAGTCACTTGGCTCTGTCATAACCTCACATGGTCTCTCCTATCATTGCTATGCAGACGACACACAATTAATCTTCTCCTTTCCCCCTTCTGATGACCAGGTGGCGAATCGCATCTCTGCATGTCTGGCAGACATATCAGTGTGGATGACGGATCACCATCTCAAGCTGAACTTCGGCAAGACGGAGCTGCTCTTCCTCCCGGGGAAGGACTGCCCGTTCCATGATCTCGCCATCACGGTTGACAACTCCATTGTGTCCTCCTCCCAGAGCGCTAAGAACCTTGGCGTGATCCTGGACAACACCCTGTCGTTCTCAACTAACATCAAGGCGGTGGCCCGTTCCTGTAGGTTCATGCTCTACAACATCCGCAGAGTACGACCCTGCCTCACACAGGAAGCGGCGCAGGTCCTAATCCAGGCACTTGTCATCTCCCGTCTGGATTACTGCAACTCGCTGTTGGCTGGGCTCCCTGCCTGTGCCATTAAACCCCTTCAACTCATCCAGAACGCCGCAGCCCGTCTAGTGTTCAACCTTCCCAAGTTCTCTCACGTCACCCCGCTCCTCCGCTCTCTCCACTGGCTTCCAGTTGAAGCTCGCATCCGCTACAAGACCATGGTGCTTGCCTACGGAGCTGTGAGGGGAACGGCACCTCAGTACCTCCAGGCTCTGATCAGGCCCTACACCCAAATAAGGGCACTGCGTTCATCCACCTCTGGCCTGCTCGCCTCCCTACCACTGAGGAAGTACAGTTCCCGCTCAGCCCAGTCAAAACTGTTCGCTGCTCTGGCTCCCCAATGGTGGAACAAACTCCCTCACGACGCCAGGACAGCGGAATCAATCACCACCTTCCGGAGACACCTGAAACCCCACCTCTTTAAGGAATACCTAGGATAGGATAAAGTAATCCTTCTCACCCCCCCCCCCCCTTAAAATATGTAGATGCACTATTGTAAAGTGGCTGTTCCACTGGATGTCATAAGGTGAATGCACCAATTTGTAAGTCGCTCTGGATAAGAGCGTCTGCTAAATGACTTAAATGTAATGTAAATGTAAACTGTACATGTTTTTTGCATGATTCATTATGACGTTGTAATCCCTTACATTTGCTTCCATCCTCGTATTTCTGTCCGCCATCTTTGATGAAGAAAGGCCAACAGTCACTGGTGCAGCAGCAGCCTCCCCCGGTCCAAGATCCAACCCGATAGGAAGTTTAAGATGTGATGGAACGGCTCACGAAAAAAATAAATCACAGAAGAAAAAATATTGACTGATATTGATTTATTTAGGGGGGGGGTAATTAATATTTTAGGACGAGCGTCGTCTCTGATTCCTACCCTTTAACTTTTTGTCTGAAAATTAAATAAAAATTTTACTCATCTGCGTTACCCACTCCAGTCAGCAGATGGCGGTCTGAGACTTTAAGGCGATGCTGTTGGTGTGACGTATAATGTAGTGGACGGAACGCTTCTTTCATCAGCAGCAACAGTTCGTCAAACACCTCCGTAGCTTGATAGAGGAATTAGCCGAAACAATATAGCTCTTTAGACGCTTTCGTGTATATTAGCCACTGTGTTTTAAACCCACTTCTGTCGTCTAGTTAGTTATCCGATTTAATTTAATATTTACGGTGTAGTTATTATTATTCAGCTAGCGGGCTGGTTAAGTTAGCATTAGCATAGCTAACATCCCCGACCATGCGCTCACTAAGCTATTCCCCAGTTTTAAACCCACTTCTGTCGTCTAGTTAGTTATCCAATTTAATATTTACGGTGTTATTATTAGTCAGCTAGCGGGGTGGTTAAGTTAGCATTAGCATAGCTAACATCTCCGACCATGCGGTCACCAAGCTACTCTCCTTCTAATGAAGAGAAGGATATCACAGTAAAACAAGAAGTAGAGAGTGGGGCCGTTACTGTGAAAGAAGAGGAGGACGCGTTCAGAGTGAAAGAGGAGGATGATGTTACAGTGAAAGGAGAGGAAGATGCAGTTTATGGCGCGAAAGAGGAAGGGGAGGAGATGACTGTTACATCGAAAAAGGAGGAAGAGGAGGAACCTGGATATCTGGTTCCGGTTTCCCAGACGCATCTTAAGTTATCCAATGGTCCGAACGAAGAATTTAGCCTGAAGATGGTTTTGAGAAACCGTTCCCTGATTAACACTAGTAAGTACTGTCTTAACAACAGAGGCACAAACTCTGCAGTTGAACTGATGTTTGGTGTTAAGGCGGAAATCTGCAATCGCTACACCCATATTGTGACTTTTAAATTATTTATTTACATCCATTGATTCTTGAAGAATATAACACATGCCTCATGAGCTGAGTTCAACTGTTGTACCCCATCAGAACCCCAAATAATATTTTTTTACTATAATGTTTAGAAACAATGTAAATCAACACTATAGCAGTTAAGAACAAATTCTTATTTTCATTAACAGACTAGGAACAGTGGGTTTAATTGCCTGTTCAGGGGCAGAACGACAGATTTGTACCATGTCAGCTCGGGGATGTGAACTTGCAACCGGTTACTAGTCCAACGCTCTAACCACTAGGCTACCCTGCTGCCTCAACATGGTTAAAACTATAATGTTGCATGGATGGTCAGTCCTTGCATCCATAGGTCTGTCTGTAGTTACATGTCTCCAACCCCATAATCTTTTATTACCAAAATAGTGGTGGAATGACAGATTTGTTATTGTTTGAACTGCAGATTGCTGGGTTGTGTGGGGTTTTTAAAAAGCAACAAAATGGCTGCCCAGAGACTTGGTTAACAGCTGAGGGATGGGGGAAGGAGAAGTGTAACCACTCTCAAATTCATAGAGAACAATATTGTAGAAACCTTAACACAACATCTAGCGACCTCGTCAAGAAGTTCAGACATCTTGGCATAACAGTTAAAAGGTGTTGACTTGACAGTCGCTGGACCCAGGTTTGAGTTCAGCTCAGGGCCTCTCCCTGAATTCACTACACTATGAATACAAGGACTGGCCATCCATGAGGTCATAATGATAATTTAACCAGTTTTCTAGGCTATATAGTATATTCTAGAATTCATCCATGATGTCATAATGATAGTTTAACCAGGTTTCTAGGCTATATAGTATATTCTCTCATTTTGTCTGTCACAGTTGAAGTGTACCTATGATGAAAATTACAGGCCTCTCATCTTTTTAAGTGGGAGAACTTGCGCAATTGGTGGCTGACTAAATAATTTTGCCCCACAGTATGTCATGCAACAACAACCAAAGTGCTTCTTCGTTCATTTCAGGTATATTTGTTGTTAGGTGAAGTTGTGGGCCAATATGGCAAACAGTGTACAAACCCTCATTATCAGGTTGATGGAAAAGCCAAAAAGCATTTTACTGGTTGAAGTGTTTTTTGATTACACAAACATGTTGCGATGATGACACAAACATTATATTAAGCAGGACATTCAATCGATCCTTACAATTAACACCCAAAGTAGTGTGAAATGCTCTCATAAGCAACCTGGAAATGGAGGTTAATTCCCTGAGTTTTCCCCCATTCACATTCAGAATACATTGTGAAAAACAAATCTTTGCCCACCATTTTTGCTCCTGGCAGATATACTACATCCATAACTAGTGGTTTCCTCATTAGCAGATATACTACATCCATAACTAGTGGTTTCCTCATTAGCAGATATACTACATCCATAACTAGTGGTTTCCTCATTACCAGATATACTACATCCATAACTAGTGGTTTCCTCATTACCAGATATACTACATCCATAACTAGTGGTTTCCTCATTACCAGATATACTACATCCATAACTAGTGGTTTCCTCATTACCAGATATACTACATCCATAACTAGTGGTTTCCTCATTACCAGATATACTACATCCATAACTAGTGGTTTCCTCATTAGCATATATACTACATCCATAACTAGTGGTTTCCTCATTACCAGATGTACTACATCCATAACTAGTGGTTTCCTCATTAACAGTGTCACGGTGCTGACTTTTGCCAAATACCTGCAGCAAATGCCTCTACCCCGTCTTCTGGCTGGGCAGAGTACTTTAGGATTTTAGTTACTGCGGTGTAACAAGGGCCTAGCCGTGCGGACCTACCAACCCTTCTATTTCTTCGTAATGGCCCTTCGCGTGAGTTGGGTTTGTTCCTTCGTTCACGTTGTCACTCCCTTATTTTCCGGTCTAGTATGAGGTCTTGGATAGATATACTCCTATTTAAATATTCTGAGTGTTATGGATTCCTCCTATAATTCCTTACCTTCAAGTCTCTTTTACCTCTGTATATATCAATACCTAATAACTTCTTCTATTGGTTATTATGCTCGTCAGCTAGTAGTCACTTGGAAACTAGTATTGGTATATATTTTGACTCTCCTAAAAATATATTATTGTCCACACAATGAAATATTCTTTCGTGCAATCACTTGAACCTATAACCAGGGTCACTTTCTGTTCAGTGAGAGTGTCAAAGCCGTTTGCTCTCCAGATCGTTAATCTGGCCTAGTTGTCAAAGTTTCAAGCTTTTATTAAAGTCACTCTGTCTTTTGTCTTATACACATTATTACAATTCAATGGTTCTACAGTTTCCTAATACATCAATAATGCTCAATCAATCCTTAATGCTTTAAGCTATGCTAGATAATATTGCAAAACTTCAAATGCGTTAACACTTCTAACAATATTGACTGAATAGCAAAAATAGTTCAATTACCTTAAATGCTCAGCCCCTTGGTCACTTTCCTGTAATTGGAATTCTCACAGCACTAACGCTAGATTCCGAATTCCAATATCTTAATACACTTCCAACTCTGTGTATGGACTCAATATATTGTAACCGGTACGTGGCTGTGTCCTTGTATTGCTAATCACATCTGTACTTGATGTCTCACTGTTTGACTGCCGCTTTGTCTGTGATCAAGAGCTGTCAAGACCCCTGTGTTTCAAATATTGTTCTAGTCTAACAAAAAGCGTATAGTGCAATAGTAAATTTACCTATGATGATTCTCCATATGAAGTCTGTCTCATATGTCAGTGAGGATCATGCCTCTCTTATGATCTCTGTTCTCTTTATATACCTTTTTACAGGGGAAGTTCGCAAGTTTCTAATCCACACTTTCACACTGACACTGCCCTGCGGCTTGCACCGGCGGATTACTCGGGGACTGTAGATTACTTACACTGAGTGCTTACTCGGGGACTGTAGATTACTTACACTGAGTGCTTATTCGGGGACTGTAGATTGCTTACACTGAGTGCTTACTCGGGGGCTGTAGATTGCTTACACTGAGTGCTTACTCAGGGACTGTAGATTACTTACACTGAGTGCTTACTCGGGGACTGTAGATTGCTTACACTGAGTGCTTACACTGGGACGGTAGATTGCTTATTACGTCATCTTAGACCTGTGTCTAAATGGAAGCTTCTTATTCTAAATCTAGGTCATGCTCTACTAACTCCCATTCTTCTGCTTCCGTGTTACTGTTGGCTGATTCTACTTAATGATACCAGCTGGTTGTTTCTACCACTTGAGGCGGCGTAGGTGGCATGTCAAGCGTCAGTTGGGAGAAGTCTATGATAGGTATCTCCTCTGCTTCCCCCTGTTGTCCAGTTTCTGCAGGTGTGTTCCATGAGGTCCCATGAATGCCCTGTGTTGCTGTCCCCATTGCTTGATGGAGTGGGCAGATTCTTTTCATCTCTTGTCACACCAGATATACGACATCCATAACTAGTGGTTTCCTCATTAGCATGGAGGAGTTAATGCAATCAAATTGCCCTCGTGCTGCAATTTTAGAAAACACAAAGGGGCCTGTATTGTAGACCAAAAGTCTTCTGCCACACTGTTTAGAGTTTCAACAACATGAATAACTTATTTCTAGTCTACAATCTTAGATGTTACTACTAATGTGAAAACAAGACCAAATATGACTTCTTGCTCATTTTAAGACAATTTTAACATTCATTACAAACATAAATTGTTGTACAACATCATGGCTATGCTGTTGGCATCAACTTTTACACTGGATTATCGCTGTTGTGGGCCTTTAATCATCTGTCTGACTTTGTTTTTCACACAGGAGAGAGACGTGACTATCGTGGATCCTCTGGGGAGCCTCAACAACCTCATGATGCTGAGGAGACAGAGAAGAGTCTCTCCAGATCAGAACACCTCAATAAACACCCACAGAGACCCACGGGGAAGAGAACTCACTGCTGCTCTGACTGTGGGAAGAGATTCACATCATCAGGCATTAAAATTCATCAGAGAACACACACAGGAGAGAAATCTTATAGCTGTGGTCAATGTTGGAGGAGATTTAGTTCATCTGGAGATCTGACAGTGCACAAGAGAATACACACAGGAGAGAAATCTTATAGCTGTGATCAATGTGGGAGGAGTTTTAGTCAATCTGGCAATCTGACTCTACACCAGAGAACACACACAGGAGAGAACTTACACTGTGGTCAGGAGAGAATCTTAATCTGACTGAACACAGGAGGAGCTGTGATCAAGAGTTTTAGTCAATCTGGCAGTCTGACTCTACACCAGAGAACACACACAGGAGAGAAACCTTATAGCTGTGGTCAATGTGGGAAGAGTTTTAGTCAATCTGGCAGTCTGACTCTACACCAGAGAACACACACAGGAGAGAAACCTTATAGCTGTGGTCAATGTGGGAAGAGTTTTAGTCAATCTGGCAATCTGACTCTACACCAGAGAACACACACAGGAGAGAAACCTTATAGCTGTGGTCAATGTGGGAAGAGTTTTAGTCGATCTGGAGATCTGACAGTGCACACAGAATACACACAGGAGAGAAACCTTATAGCTGTGGTCAATGTGGGAAGAGTTTTAGTCGATCTGGAGATCTGACAGTGCACAACAGAACACACACAGGAGAGAAACCTTATAGCTGTGATCAATGTGGGAAGAGTTTTAGTCAATCTGTCATTCTGACTGTACACCAGAGAACACACACAGGAGAGAAACCTTATAGCTGTGGTCAATGTGGGAAGAGTTTTAGTCAATCTGGCAGTCTGACTCTACACCAGAGAACACACACAGGAGAGAAACCTTATAGCTGTGGTCAATGTGGGAAGAGTTTTAGTCAATCTGGCAGTCTGACTCTACACCAGAGAACACACACAGGAGAGAAACCTTATAGCTGTGATCAATGTGGGAAGAGATTTGCTGCATCTGACAAACTGACTCTACACCAGAGAACACACACAGGAGAGAAATCTTATAGCTGTGGTCAATGTGGGAAGAGTTTTATTCGATCTGGAGATCTAACAGTGCACAAGAGAATACACACAGGAGAGAAACCTCATCGCTGTGATCAATGTGGGAAGAGATTTTCGACATCTGGCCACCTAACTCTACACCAGAGAACACACACAGGAGAGAAACCTTGTAGCTGTGGTCAATGTGGGAAGAGATTTGCTACATCTGGCAACCTGACTACACCAGAGAATACACACAGGAGAGAAACCTTATAGCTGTGATCAATGTGGGAGGAGTTTTAGTCAATCTGGCAATCTGACTCTACACCAGAGAACACACAGGATTGAAATCTCATAGCTGTGACCAGAGATAATCTGATAAAAGATCTCTGATCAAATATTAGAAAATACATACATGAAGTAGTTGTTTCATGATTTCAATGAATTACTGTCACAATGTAGAATTTTTTGACATTGTAGTAGGAGTATTGTAATGATTTCACAATGTAGAAGCCTAAACGTGTGCCCACTTATGAATTGATATCAACATGTTATGGATATTAGCCTAATGGGGAAAAATCCAGGCTCTGAAATGGAAGAGTACTATTTATGTGATTTAACAAAAATTGACAAACTAAAAAAAGAGGATCAAATCAAATTTATTTATAAAGCCCTTCTTATATCAGCTGATATCTCAAAGTGCTGTACAGAAACCCAGCCTAAAACCCCAAACGGCAAGCAATGCAGGTGTAGAAGCACGGTGGCTAGGAAAAACTCCCTAGAAAGGCCAAAACCTAGGAAGAAACCTAGAGAAGAACCAGGCTATGAGGGGTGGCCAGCCCTTTTCTGGCAGTGCCGGGTGGAGATTATAACAGAACATGGCCAAGATGTTCATAAATGACCAGCATGGTCAAATAATAATAATCACAGTAGTTGTCGAGGGTGCAACAGATCAACACCTCAGGAGTAAATGTCAGTTGGCTTTTCATAGCCGATCATTAAGAGTATCTCTTCCGTTCCTGCTGTCTCTAGAGAGTTGAAAACAGCAGGTTTGGGACAGGTAGCACATCCGGTGAACAGGTCAGGGTTCCATAGCCGCAGGCAGAACATTTGAAACTGGAGCAGCAACACGGCCAGGTGGACTGGGGACAGCAAGGGGTCATCGTGCCAGGTAGTCCTGAGGCCTGGTCCTAGGGCTCAGGTCCTCCGAGAGTGAGAAAGAAAGAATTAGAGAGAGCATACTTAAATTCACACAGGACACCGGATAAGGCAGGAGAAGTACTCCAGATATAACGAACTGACCCTAGCCCCCCGACACAAACTACTGCAGCATAAATACTGGAGGCAGGAGGGGTCAGGAGACTCTGTGGCCCCATCCGATGATACCCCCGGACAGGGCCAAACAGGAAGGATATAACCCCACCCGCTTTGCCAAAGCACAGCCCCCACACCGCTAGAGGGATATCTTCAACCACCAACTTACCATCCTGAGACAAGGCTGAGTAAAGCCCACAAAGATCTCCGCCACGGCACAACCCAAGGGGGAGCGCCAACCCAGACAGGAAGATCACGTCAGTGACTCAACCCACTCCAGTGATGCACCCCTGCTAGGGACGGCATGAAAGAGCACCAGTTTGCCAGTGACTCAGCCCCTGTAATAGGGTTAGAGGCAGAGAATCCCAGTGGAGAGAGGGGAACCGGCCAGGCAGAGACAGTAAGCACGGTTCGTTGCTCCAGAACCTTTCCGTTTACCTTCACACTCCTGGGCCAGACTACACTCAATATGACCTACCGAAGAGATGAGTCTTCAGTAAAGACTTAAAGGTTGAGACCAAGTCTGCATCTCTCACATGGATAGGCAGACCATTCCATTCAAATGGAGATCTACAGGAGAAAGCCCTGCCTCCAGCTGTTTGCTTAGAAATTCTAGGGACAATTAGGAGTTGTGTTACACTTACCACGTTGGTGACCCACTTGAATCAAAATGCAACACTTCAAAATGTGGCGTGCTGTTTTCCACAAATTGTCCTCTAACCAGGGATGTACTCCCAGGGATGTACTCCCAGATTCCGTGTGGTTTTTTGAGCTGTTAGTTTTAACAGGACGTGCAACCTCATCTCTCTCCGCTCTCACAATTTTTTAAAACATGATATCGATGAGTGATGACAAATAAGTGTTGCATTCCCTTGTTTAGCGACCCCTAAATTTAATGCATCACTCCTAAATGTAGCTGACTCTTCTGCAGGTTGTCCTCTAACCAGGGAGGTAAAATATATCTCCCATTTCTGTTTTTTTGTTGTTGTGTCAGTTTCAACAGCACGTACAACCTAATCGATATCAGTGATTTATTGCTACCTGTCAAAACAACAGTGTTTTTGGTGTTTGTGCAGTTTATAAGGAGCTTGTTTTAAAAATATAAGGAATATGATTATTGTGGCAGATGTTTGTGTAAATAGCACATGTTATGTTTAGGTTTTCAATTTATCCCCAAACTGTTCCTGCATATTGGTTATTGATATACAATTTTTTGGTACAATTATATTGACATTGTTGCCCTGTTTTTAGGATATCAGGGTTAATTCTCACAAGTGCCAAACCAAATGTTCTAGAGCATGATATTGGGGACTGGGCCCAGATCCAACAACATGCCTATCTAGTGAACCCTGAAAAGAGAGAGAAGCTCCGCAGTGAGGTGGAAAGTTATTACGGATATCGCAGGAGTTTCCTCTTGAAATCAGTCCGTGGTAAGGAAAACTTGGTTGCTGATTATCTCTGGGGTGGGCAGTCAAAAAGATTTGTGTTTTGCGTTGAGCCAGTGTGTTTATTTGGAGTTTTATCTCTTATTCTTTTCCGTATTGAAACTGCACTGTTGGTTAGGGGCTCATAAGGAAGCATTTCACTGTTGTATTCGGTGCATGTGACTAATACAATTTGATCTGAGTTTTGTTTGGGCTCGTTCCAAGAGGACGAGAGTTCTAGAAGCTAGTGAGTTTTAGGAAGACTGGAGTTCTAGAAGCTAGTGAGTTTTAGGAAGACTAGTTATTATTATTATTATTATTATTAGATCTAGAAGCAAGTGAGTTGTAGGATTCTATAGAAAGAAAAAGGAGACAAAAATAACATGATTGTTTATTATTATTTAGGAATAGGTGTTTTTTCTTGTTTTTAATTGTTGACAGCCAGTAGACACCATGTTTATATTGGTGAATGTGAAGCATTGTAGTTGATTATAATGTGAAATGGAAGTTGTTTTCTGTTGGTGGTGAGCAAACGTGTCCAACAAAAATATAGGATATGTTTGTTGTCTTAAGGGGGAAGGTGATACAGGCTTTGGTTTTTCCATTTATGTTTTGAGGTTGGACTTTAGCACATCTATCTCGTTAGCATGTTGGACACACTGATTGGTGTCACCTCGTTAGTCAGTATGTGTTACACCTGTGCTGGCTTGTCCATCTCGTTAGTGGGAAGGTGTTTCACCTGAGCTGGTCCAGGTTCTATTTAAGAGTGTATGGCCCAGTGCTCCAGTTGTCTTGATAGATGTGACAAATCAACACCTTTAGTTGCACTACCGTTTTGGTTTGCTTCCTGTTTTTAAGTTTGTTGTGGGTTTTTCTTTTGTTTGCCTCTTCTTGGGCAGATTTAGTGGGTCTCATGGTGGGTGTCTTTTAGGTCCCAGTTGTTGTTACTAGTCAACTTTCAGTGGACACTGTGAGAGCAAAACTGCAAGATTATGTTATTGTACTTTTATTGTATCAAATGGTTGTTTTATGCAACAGAATAGAGGGTTCTTAGAACTATTGTGTCTGTGTTCTACTGAGGATGGGCCTCTGGGAGAAAACACTGACAGGAGATTTACAATGTCTTTTGGGTGATTAAAACCTAAAGAGACAGTATTCCAGATTATGAGTTAATGTTTCTGTTCTATATGTTACCAGGGAGAGATGACCCCAGGGCCAGACCCTGGTTTCTACACAGAGTACTGTTTTTACAGCAGATACTGTCTGCTGAGAATTATAAGTATCTTTCATACAAATCTTAACCTTGTGACCCGTTCTATACATCTGTTGTTGGTCATGTAGGTTGAAAGGGGTGTATCTTAGCTATAAAAGACCTTTGTACTTTTGTCTCGTGGCTCTCAACGAATCATCTGGGGGTGATTTGTTGACCAGCCAATATTATTGTAGAGCACTCAATTGATTCACTTTATATGTGTGTGTGTTGTATTGACCTACTCCCTTATTAATAAGTGAATAAAGATTTAGTTTAAGAATAAATCTGACTTGTGTGATAAGTTTGTTTCTCATTTGATATTAAAGAAATTAACAACCACATTTGGCAATGTGAATCTTGACTTGGTGACCGCTCCTGACGACCTGGGTAAATCGTCCTCCAGGGATCCCTCAAACTTGGAATCTCATGGAAACCACACTTCGGGAACGGAGCAGATCGACCCACCTTAGACCTGAGAGGCAGCGAGCAGATTCTATACACCTAGTTTTTTTTAAAGTGAGTTTTTAGAAAATCCTCGTAGGCTCTGAGTGTATATTCCTATGTGAGGGGGCACCTTGGAGGCATAAACAGGGCCGAGTCAGCATCTGAGTGTGTACTCCTGTGTGGGGGTGTAAACAGGGCCGAGTCAGCATCTGAGTGTGTATTCCTGTGTGGAGGTGTAAACAGGGCCCAGTCAGGAGGCTCTGAGTATACATGTATGAGTTGCATTATCCTAGGAACTAACCATGAGATAGAAATGTGAAAATATTCCTGCAGGTAAAAATATTGTTGAAAAACTAATTGATTAGGTATGTTTGGGAATAGCATTGTGTGACTGATATGAGAGTTGTGTGAATGTGGAAATGAGTCTTAATCTGTCGTTTGGATAGTAACATATAGAAATATGCTTACTCAGATTATTGAAAATTAGATAATAAACGGGATGATATTTTAGAAAGCAGCGGAAGGTCTATAGTTCCTGGGAGGCTTGATTTTGCCGTGGTCTCTGAAAGGTTAGAGAACTGTTGAGGATCCTATGGTCATTGTCTGGGAAACAAAAGTTCATTTTTTTATTCTGCTGGGAGTATGTTTGGAGAGCTGCTGTGTAGCTATGGAGAGTCCTTGAAAAAGCAAATGGAATGGTTGTCGCAAGTCGCTGAGAATTTCTTACGTTTTATATGGATTCTGTGAATATGAAAATATGATGAATTGTATGTGGGTATATTGATTACTAGAGATTTGATGAAGTATTACTGGCATAATCATTAGATACAATTTAAACAACCCATATGTAGATGAACGTAGGTTTTGCGTTGGTATCTTTAATGGATAATTTGATAAAGATGAGGTTTAAGCATTATTAAACAGTCTACAAAGTCTGGGCAGTTGTCCCAGAAACTGATGGGAGTGTGTCCATTTTAGGATAAGTTATCCTAACGAGGTGACTATAAAACGCTAACTGGATTTTCTCCATCCCGGTACTACAATTGAAATAAAACTGCCCTTAAGGCCTGAAAATTCAGGGGGGTGGTGTCTTCCCAGTATGAGAGGAGTTGCTATTGCAACAGTATAGCTTCCATCCCTCTCCTCGCCCTGACCTGGGCTCGAACCAGGGATCCTCTGCACACATCAACAACAGCCAACCTCAAGGCATCGTTTCCCATCACTCCACAAAAGCCGCGACCTACTTCAAGGTCTCAGAGCGAGTGACGTCACCGATTGAAACGCTAACTGGCTAGCCATTTCACATCGGTTACACTATATTTAATGAATACACATTTTTCCATAAAGTTAGAGTGAACCAAAGTGTCTGACTAACTGTTGATGTTGAAGAAACGTCCCATCCACTATATTATACGTCACAGTAGCAGAATCACCTGAAAGACGTACATCCCCATCTGCTGACTGGAGTTGGTATCGCAGTTGAGAAAATACTTTTAGACAAAAAGCTAAAAAAGCAACTGCCCCTAAAAACCAACAATTCCCTTTGTGTCATCAGAAACATGTCCACCCTCCCTCCATTATAAAAACATATTATAATAATATTGACAATATTCACTTAAATAATTGTTTATTTAGTGGCACAACAAATGTGAATTAATATTTACAAAACAATTTACCAAAAAAAAACATTATAAAATTGCAACATTTCTGCAGACATGTCAGACTATAATAAATAATAAAAGTACTTTGTAAAGTGCTTTTCATGACATTTAAAAAACATTAAAAAATAATGATGTACAATAAAAACAACATACATTAAAAATGAATCATAGGTAAACTAACAACATTGTAGACTTGATGCTAAATACAGATTTTTCAGCTTTAGTGTGTATATCATATTCACTTAGTTATGTTAGGAAGTTCTCCATCTTTATGACCGGCCCTGGTAACTTCACCCAATTTCTCTTATCCCCAGAACACAGTAACTTAACAACATAAGTGTTTTTCTGACATTTTTGGGAAATTTAAGGGAAAAAAAAAATACAGCCCAAGCGGAGCCCCAAGTCCCATGGAGACGTCCTCGAGGGCGTGGATGTTCTCCCCATCAAAGGCCAGCAGGATTTCACTCTCACGGTGAGATGGATTTCCACCGATGTGCAGTAAAGGAGTGAAGAGCGGTGAAATCTGTGTCAACAAAAGTAAGAAAAGATTAATACACATACAATTAACAAAGAACATAACAAATGTTCAGCTGTAGTTTTATATAAGCGTGCACACTTATGTTTATGAAGAAACAGATGATTGGTGCAAAGGCATACCTTCTCACGGACATAAAGGTCACTCTGGTCCTGAAGAGGTAGGGCAAGAGCAGGATCGCTGCTGTGGTCTCCAGTCCTAGTAAAGCATTGATCTTACTACACTTACCAGTTTTATTACAAAATACATTAGAGAAAGGGAAGGAATAAGAGCAAATCCCTCTTCTGTATTGTCCTTCAGGGACTGTCAAAATAGCAGGATGATGTCCTCCCCCCTGCCTCTCTACCTCTGCTAGTCGTTGAATTCTCTTTTTGTCTATATCCATCCATGGACTTTATTCATATCTTAGGTCTGAAAAGATCATTTGCACACATTTGTATGCTAATAGATTTCAGTTTGTATTGACTGCTTTGTAGGTTTAATGGCCACTTCAAATGCAGCTGTCCTACAACATATCTGTAACTTATTGATCCCAATTACAATGTGTCCATGTTCTGTCCTATAAGGATTTAGTAAAGGAAGAGAAAATGTGTCAAAGAATAGTCTTACAAGCATAAAAATATATACAGTGGGGAGAACAAGTATTTGATACACTGCCGATTTTGCAGGTTTTCCTACTTACAAAGCATGTAGAGGTCTGTAATTTTTATCATAGGTACACTTCAACTGTGAGAGACGGAATCTAAAACAAAAATCCCGATTTTTAAGTAAGTTGCTCTAGCAACTAGAAGTATTATGTTCAACAACTGACATTTTCAGATATTATTTTGACAAACACACTTTAGTGTTTACAATTCATTCTCTTTTGTCATAGATTTGGTGGGCACTGTCATCTGTGATATGACTGTCCTTAAGCAGGTACTTATGAAACTGTCACTTAATATTTTTTCTCTACATGTATTCACTTTGTGAGGGTTGGATCCTATATGCTACTTGTATTATTGTCCTGTAAATGGTTCAGTGCCTATAATTTAGTCTGTGTAGAATGAGGCATAAAGGAAATGACCTCTACTAATAAATGACTACTAGATTACAGTGAAAACAGCATACACATTTGGGTTGGGTATTCATTTGCCTATAACTAATCAGACTTCCATTATGTTTACATAAAAAAGAGAATATTTCAAAATGAGAAGATCCTGCCATGGAAAAGACGACTGGGTGGACATAAAGTGGAAAGGAGGGGAAATAACTCCTACCATGCAGCAGGACACCTTCAGCTGTGGGGTCTTTGTAATGTAGGTTTGATAGTTATATTTTCATTAATGAATGGTTAGCTGTTAGGTGACAATTAGGTCAAAAAGTCTGTTTTATTTTTTGGTGTAGATGGCCAAGGAAGTTGCACAGAACTTCCCCAACATCCCAAATTGATATGGAACCTTCAAAAAACACATGGAGCAACTGCAGAAATAAATGGCTGAGGATATAGTAAAAATGTCTGGTATGTAATGACATTTAATTCAAAGTAAATGTAAATTCTTTATTTTTATGTAGTTGTGTGGGACAGCCATATGTTCAGTTCATGCCTATGATTTCAGAGTTCAACAAAGCCTGCTTCATGTGTGCCACTGATGAAGAACCTGGATGTGGCCCAGACTGACTGGGTTAGTAACTTTATTTAACATGTTTATAATCTTTTGACAACAGTGACGGCACGTAAGACAATTTATGATATAACACAATGGATGGCTAATTCGTCATACTGCATTGATATTTGATATTACTTATAACGTGTTCCGCTTTGTTTTAGATTGAATGTTTTGCCTGCCAACGGGGGTTCCATGTGCTGTGCCTCGGAATGAAGACCAAAGAGTTCACCAGAGTAAAGAACACAAACTGGAAGTGCAGTCTTTGTTGTTGAAAATGTCTGCTCTACCCCATCCACACTGAAGAGGCTCTGACATGTACATCAACCAGGGATAAAGAGGAAGTTAACACTGACATGTACATCAACCAGGGATAAAGAGGAAGTTAACACTGACATGTACATCAACCAGGGGGATAACAAAGAGGTTAACACTGACATGTACATCAACCAGGGATAAAGAGGAAGTTAACACTGACATGTACATCAACCAGGGATAAAGAGGAAGTTAACACTGACATGTACATCAACCAGGGATAAAGAGGAAGTTAACACTGACATGTACATCAACCAGGGATAAAGAGGAAGTTAACACTGACATGTACATCAACCAGGGATAAAGAGGAAGTTAACACATGGTGAAATGTTTCATACTTATTTGAAGTTAAGTGTCTGTTGACATGTTGGAAAAGATTAAAGGTCTACAATTTCTGTTTAATTTGTCAATGTTACATTTTTAATCATTGATTTTCTGGCCACCATTACTGTGGTTACATGTTCAGTATTTGTATTGGCCAGTAAACCCACTGCAGCCCACCTCACCAGCTAACTCTCCATCCCTGTTCAGTATATGTATTGACCGGTAAACCCACTGCAGCCTACCTCACCAGCTAACTCTCCATCCCTGTTCAGTATATGTATTGACCAGCCTACCTCACCAGCTAACTCTCCATCCCTGTTCAGTATATGTATTCACCAGCTAACTCTCCATCCCTGTTCAGTATATGTATTGACCAGCCTACCTCAGCTAACTACCTCACCAGCTAACTCTCCATCCCTGTTCAGTATATGTATTGACCAGCCTACCTCACCAGCTAACTCTCCACCAGCCTACCTCACCAGCTAACTCTCCATCCCTGTTCAGTATATGTATTGACCAGCCTACCTCACCAGCTAACTCTCCATCCCTGTTCAGTATATGTATTGACCAGCCTACCTCACCAGCTAACTCTCCATCCCTGTTCAGTATATGTATTGACCAGCCTACCTCACCAGCTAACTCTCCATCCCTGCTTTGGACAATAACATGACGCTCGTACTTTGCCCTTTTCCTTTATGGTTGATATTAACTATAAAAGGAGATATTATCTGTCTCTCTCCTACAGGGAAAATAAGTACTTAGAACTACCAATTTTTGTAGATAAACAGTAAAGAAAAGGGTAAACACAACACTGGACTGAACCATCTAACTGTCAAACTAATATTAACGTGCAACAATATAGAAGAGACATAGGTGTGTAATTGACATGACCAAGGAGCTATTGCAAATTTGAAACAATCAAAAATGTACGTTACACCTTGTGATTTTACACTACACAAACCAGACTGTGCAATATGGAAGGGTAGTCAGCAGACAATAGGTCACACGACCAAGGAGCTATTGAATTTTTAATTTACATTTACATTTATTTAAGTATTGACCAGACGCTCTTATCCAGAACTTACAAATTGGTGCATTCACTTATGACATCCAGTGGAACAGCCACTTTCAATAGTGGTCTAACAGAGGTGGATACTTATTTGGGTGTAGATCAGAGCCTGGAGGTTGAGGTGCCGTTCCCCTCACAGCAAACCTAGGCAGCACCATGTACATCACCAGGATAACTCTTAACACATCCCTGTTCAGTCAACCAGGGATACAATGTATTTAACCAGCATACCTACATCAACCAGCTAACTCTCCATCCCTGACATGTTCTTATCAACAATGTTGTCAGTGATGGCGAGATCATGGAACGGGCAATGTTTCCCCGGGAGGAAGATTTCCCTGTTCAGTATATGTAAAACCTGGTCCAGAAGGGGGAAAGGAGAAATTAATCCATCCCTGTTCAGCAATGTAGGAGAGACCATTGACCAGTTATGACACCAGCTAACTCTCCATCCCTGTTCAGTATATGTATTGACCAGATCATACCAGTATCGAAGGCAGCCGATAGGTCAGCTAGAGGAGAGAGAGTTACTTTAGCCAGCGCCTCCGTGATACACAATCTCCTAGTCTTGAAACCTGACTGATTTTCAAGAAGGTCATATGAGCTAACCTCTCAAGAGTTTTGGAGAGAAAAGAAAGAAGGGATACTGGTCTGTAGTTGTTAACCGGACCAGTGTAGGTTTTTTACTGGGGTGCAACTCTCCATCCCTGTTCAGTATATGTATTGACCAGAAATGGTCTACCTCACCAGCTAACTCTCCATCCCTGTTCAGTATATGTATTGACCAGCAAACTACCTCACCTTTTCTAACTCATCCATCCCTGTTCAGTATATGTATTGACCAGCATACCTCACCAGCGAAAGGATGCCAGGTAACTCTCCATCCCTGTTCAGTATATGTATTGACCAGCCTGGAAGATACATAGAGAGTCTCACCAGCTAACTCTCCATCCTGGGCAGTGTGGGAAGTGTTTGAGAGCAAGTGGTCGGAGACTCTCCATCCCTGTTCAGTGCCTGCCTTGTAGTAGGGGGGAAGGTGAGAGGGTGACCAGCCTACCTCACCAGCTAACTCTCCATCCCTGTTCAGTATATGTATTGACCAGCCTAGACAGATAAGGGGAGTTCAGAATGACCACTTGGGAAATAAGGACTCTGATGCCACCCCCCTGACCAGAACTCTCGGGTGTGCGTAGAACATCCCGACAAGAGAGCAGTATAGCAGTGTATTGACCAGTTTCCTACCAAGAAGTCACCAGCTAACTCTTGTTCCATCCCTGTTCAGTATATGTATTGACCAGCCTACCTCACCAGCTAACTCTCCATCCCTGTTTCAGTATATGTATTGACAAGTGGACTAACAGAAAGTTAAGCTAATCTCCATCTAAAATGTTCAGTATGCTGAAGTAGGACCAGCCGTTGTTGACTTTGTAGGCTCACTGACACTACACTAATCAAGTCTTCCGTTGAGTGTAATAGTTTCTACAGTCTGCATCCCTGTTCATGTTTTGTCATATTATCATGTCTTGTCCCTGTGACTCAGCTGGTCTTATTACCTTCAGCTAACTCTCCATCCCTGTTCTATATGGTTGACCAGAGCTGTTCCTACCAGCTAATCTCCATTTAAACCTGCTTTGGACGAGAAAGAGTGATCTCGTACCTGCCCTTTTCCTTTCATGGTTGATGCTGCGTGGTGAATTAACTATAAACCTGGAGATCAATTAGTCTGTTCTCGTCTTTAGAGTAATACTTTTTGTTTTGTAAAGTTTATTCTGGATTAAATACTCTGTTTTCGCCAAGTCGGTTTTTTAAACATTAGCTGGAACTGATTAGTTATTTGCAAGCTGGCTAGAGGTCTAAACACAACACTGGACTGAACCCTATAACTGTCAAACAAATATTAATGTGATAAATATAGAAGAGACATGACTAGAGGTTATACAATATGGGTGATAATATCCACTGCACACAATTATCTTGGTACGAATTGACAGCAAATGACAAGTAGCTAACATACACTAGTGATTTTCTACAGTGCTGCTACACAAACCAGACTGGGTAAGGGTAGTCAGCAGACAATAGGTCACATAGACCAACTTTGAGCTATTGACTTTTTAATTTACATTTTTTTTTTTATATGTAAAACCATGTGAGATGAAAATGAGACAAACTAAAGTGTGTGCAATATAGAAGGGTAGTCAGTGGACATTCTGAACCATGTTTGAAGTCAGTAGATCACATGACCAAGGACCTATTGAAATTTGAGTGTAAAAAAAGTTTGTACTTTGTTTACGCTCCCTAACTAATTCAACAAGGAATACAAAATATTGCTCACATTTCCACATGTTTATTAGCTTTGGAAAGAGAATTAATGTCCAAATCGTGAAAATAAGAACTATGCAATGTTGTGCACAATATTTCTAACATCATGACACTTATTTGGAGTCTGTGGCTTAAGTGGTTTGAAAGCTATTGAGGTTTGAAAGCGCAAATATCTGTCTAATATCCAACTTCAAACTGTCTTTACCTCGGTCGTTACACTGGCAAACAAACTCGGTAGCACAGAGAAGATCATCCATATGACGTTGGGAAATAGTGCATTGTGGGTTGTTTAGAAGATTTTCCGAAATAAGTTTAATAAATATGTAATAACGCAAAAACATAACTGTTTGTTCTTATAGGTAACCATAAAGTGACTACAACTAGCTTACTAAGTCTTCAACCACACTGTATTGTTACACTGGTGAGTAAAAACTCATGCTTCCTACACTTTAACTTGTTGTCTGAAGATATAATCTACATTTCTCTCAACTGCGTTACCCACTCCAGTCAGCAGATGGCGGTCTGAGACTTTAAGGTGATGCTGCTGGTGTGACGTATAATGTAGTGGACGGAACGCTTATTTCATCAGCAGCAACAGTTAGTCAGACACCTCGGTAGCTTGATAGACAAAATATACGAACCAATAAACCGCTTTAGGCGCTTTCGTGTTTATTAGCCACTGTATTTTAAACTCAGTACTGTCGTCTTGTTAGTTGTCCGATTTAATTTCATATTTACGATGTTGTTATTACTCAGCTAGCGGGCTGGTTAAGTTAGCATTAGCCTAGCTAGCTAACATCTCTGACCATGAGTTCACCAAGTTACTCTCCTCCTGATAAAGAAGAGGAGGTCTGCTGGACGGAGAAAGAAGCTCTCATGGTTCTAACAATGAATTTAGCCGTAAGATGGTTTTGAGAAACCGGGCCCTGATTAACACTAGTAAGTACTGTCTTAAAAACAGAGGCACAAACTCTGCAGTTGTTGGACTGATGTTTGGTGTTAAAGGGGAAATCTGCAGTTCTTCAATAATTACACATCGTTCGTAATAGTCTAGCTGTTTAGTTACAGTCACATGGGGCGGCAGGGTAGCCTAGTGGTTAGAGTGTTGGACTAGTAACCGAAAGGTTGCAAGTTCGAATCCCTGAGCTGACAAGGTACAAATCTGTCGTTCAGCCCCTGAACAGGTAGTTAACCTACTAGGCCGTCATTGAAAATAAGAATTTGTTCTTAACTGACTTGCCTAGTAAAATAAAGGTAAAAAAATAATAATAATGTTCAGCTGATCCAGGAAATCATTTTCTGAACGACAGTCACATGACAAACATCACAACCTACAACAAGCAAAGTGCTTCTTCATTCATTACTCTGGTAAAGACAGTTATGCCGTGCTCCACGTTGGATCCAACATCCCTAACAAATTCATGTTTATAATGTGTTATTGTCTACTTGATTTACAGTAGGGTCTCGTTAATGTGTTTGGACACAGAGTTTCTTACCTGTTAATGTGTAGAGAACTGTTCCTTGATGCTTAGTGCAACACATAGAGCTATTTTCCTATATTTGTTGTTAGGTGAAGTTATGGGTCCTACAGTAGGTCTATGTTATTGTTATGGGTCCTAGAGTACACTATGTGTGTCATGCAACAACAACCAAAGTGCTTCTTCATTCATTACATAGGTCTATGTAATTGTTAGGTGAAGTTATGGGCCAATTTGGCAAACAACCCTGGTTGTCAGGCTGATGGAAAAGCCAAAGAGCATTTTACTGGTTGAAGTGTTTTTTAAGTACAAAGAGGTTGATTTGCGATGACGACACAAACATTATATTAAGCAGGACGTTCAAACGAGCCTTACAATTATAATCCAAAGTAGTGTGAAATGCTCTCATAAGCAACCTGGAAATGGAGGTTACTCCCCTGAGTTTTCCCCCATTCACATTCAGAATACATTGTGAAAAAACAAAATCTTTGCTCACCATTTTTGCTCCAGGCAGATATACTTCATCCAAAACTATCGGTTTCCTCATTAGCAGGGAGGAGTTTCTACCACCAAATTGTATGTGCATCGCCCTCGTGTCGCAATTTTAGCAAACACAGAAAGGTGCCTATGTTGGAGACCAAAAGTAATCTGGCACACTTCTTAGGATTTCAACAACTTTAATAACTTATTTCTAGCCTACAATCATCGATGTTACTACTAATGTGAAAACAAGACAAAATAGGACTATTCTTGCTCATTTTAAGACAATTGTCAAATAATCATTACATTCATTACAGACAACAATTGTTGTACAACATCATGGCTACGCTGTTGGCATCACCTTTTACACTGGATTACCGCTGTTGTGGGCCTTTAATCATCTGTCTGACTTTGTTATTCACACAGGAGAGAGACGGGACTATCGTGGGTCCTCTGGGGAGCCTCAACAACCTCACCAAAAGCACTCACGCTACAGATGCTCTGCTGACGAGGCAGAGAAGAGTCTCTCCACATTAGAACACCCCAAGAAACACCTGCAGAGATCCACAGGGAATAGAATTCTCTGCTGCTCTGACTGTGGGAAGAGATTCATCTCATCAGGCATTACAATTCATCAGCGAACACACACAGGGGAGAAATCTTATAGCTGTGATCAATGTGGGAAGAGTTTTACTAAATCTGGCTCTTTGACTTTACACACACAGGAGAGAAACCTTATAGATGAAACACTCAGAGATGGGAAGAGTTTTGCTCTGACTGGGAAGAGCAGCCATCAGGCATAACACATCAGAGAACACACACAGGAGAGAAACTTATAGCTGTACTCAATGTGGGAAGAGTTTTACTAATCAATTGAGCAATCTGATATCACACCAAAGAACACACACAGGAGAGAAATCCTATTGCTGTGATCAATGTGGGAAGAGTTTTGCTCATTCTCAGGCCTGATATCACACCAGAGAACACACACAGGAGAGAAACCTTTTAGCTGTGGTCAATGTGGGAAGAGTTTTCCCATTCTCAGATCTGATAGTCACACCAGAGAACACACACAGGAGAGAAACCATCTAGCTGTAGTCAATGTGGGAAGAGTTTTGCTGCATCAAGAACCTGACTATCACACCAGAGAATACACACAGGAGAGAAACCTTTGCTGTGAATAATGTGGGAAGAGTTTTGGTCAACAATGCAATCTGGTATCACACCAGAGAACACACACAGGAGAGAAATCTTATAGCTGTGATCTGTGTAACAAGAGATACTTTAATAAAAGATCTCTGATCAAACATCAGAAAAAATACATGGAGTTATTTCATGATATCAATGAAAAATGTCACAATGTAGAATGTTTTAACATTGTAGAAGGAGTATTTTAATGATGTCACAATGTAGAACCCTAAAATTTGTCCCCTGTTCTATTGATTTCAACATGACATGGATATTAGCCTCAGGGGAAAATCCAGGCTCTGAAATGGAAGTACTATTTATTGATTTAACAAAAAGTGATTAATGTGAAAAAAAGTTTTGAAACACTTCAAAATGTAGCTAGCTGTTTTCCAAATTGTCCTCCAAAGGGTGCTTTTACACCTGCATTGTTTGCTGTTTGGGGTTTTAGGCTGGTTTTCTGTACAGCACTTTGAGATATCCTGATGTACGAAGGGCTATATAAACCATTTGGATGTACACATTACTCCCAGATTCCGTGTGGTTTTTGAGCTGTTAGTTTTAACAGGACCTGCAACCTCATCTCTCTCCTCTTCGCTCAATTGATTTCAACATGATATTGATGAGTGATGACAAATAAGTGCTGTTCCATTGTTTAGTGACTCCTAAATTTAAATGCATCAATCAAAAATGTAGCTGATTGTCTTCTGCAGGTTGTCCTCTAACCAGTGAGGTAAAATGTATCTCCCATTTCCATGTGTTTTTTGTTTTGTGTTACTTTCTAGAGCAGGTTCAACCTGATTTCCTCCCAAATCCATATGTTGCCATGGAACACAATTTATTTTGACT
>NW_025746122.1:62726-75313 GCF_021184085.1 Oncorhynchus gorbuscha
TGTAGGATTCTATAGAAAGAAAAAGGAGAAAAAAATAACATGATTGTTTATTATTATTTAGGAATAGGTGTTTTTTCTTGTTTTTAATTGTTGACAGCCAGTAGACACCATGTTTATATTGGTGAAGGTAAAGCATTGTAGTTGATTATAATGTGAAATGGAAGTTGTTTTCTGTTGGTGGTGAGCAAACGTGTCCAACAAAAATATAGGATATGTTTGTTGTCTTCAGGGGGAAGATGATACAGGCTTTGGTTTTTCCATTTATGTTTTGAGGTTGGACTTTAGGTCTTTTAGGACGCACTGATTGGTGTCACCTCGTTAGTCAGGTGGTGTTACACCTGTGCTGGCTTGTCCATCTCGTTAGTGAGAAGGTTTTTCACCTGAGCTGGTCCAGGTTCTATTTAACAGTGTCTGGCCCAGTGCTCCAGTTGTCTTGATAGATGTGACAAATCAACACCTTTAGTTGCGCTACCGTTTTGGTTTGCTTCCTGTTTTTAAGTTTGTTGTGGGTTTTTATTTTGTTTATTTTCTTGGGCAGATTTAGTGGGTCTCATGGTGGGTGTCTTTTAGGTCCCAGTTGTTGTTACTAGTCAATTTTCAGTGGATTCTGAGAGCAAAACTTCAACATTATGTTATTGTACTTTTATTGTATCAAATGGTTGTTTTATGCAACAGAATAGAGGGTTCTTAGAACTATTGTGTCTGTGTTCTACTGAGGATGGGCCTCTGGGAGAAAACACTGACAGGAGATTTACAATGTCTTTTGGGTGTTAACCTAAAGAGACAGTATTCCAGATTATGAGTTAATGTTTCTGTTCTATATGTTACCAGGGAGAGATGACCCCAGGGCCAGACCCTGGTTTCTACACAGAGTACTGTTTTTACAGCGGACACTGTCTGCTGAGAATTATAAGTATCTTTCATAAAAATCTTAACCTTGTGACCCGTTCTATACATCTGTTGTTGGTCATGTAGGTTGAAAGGGGTGTATCTTAGCTATAAAAGACCTTTGTACTTTTGTCTCGTGGCTCTCAACGAATCATCTGGGGGTGATTTGTTGACCAGCCAATATTATTGTAGAGCACTCAATTGATTCACTTTATATGTGTGTGTTGTATTGACCTGCTCCCTTATTAATAAGTGAATAAAGATTTAGTTTAAGAATAAATCTGACTTGTGTGATAAGTTTGTTTCTCATTTGATATTAAAGAAATTAACAACCACATTTGGCAATGTGAATCTTGACTTGGTGACCGCTCCTGACGACCTGGGTAAATCGTCCTCGAGGGATCCCTCAAACTTGGAATCTCATGGAGACCACACTTCGGGAATGGAGCAGATGGACCCACCTTAGACCTGAGAGGCAGCGAGCAGATTCTATACACCTAGTTTTTTTAAGTGAGTTTTTAGAAAATCCTCGTAGGCTCTGAGTGTGTATTCCTATGTGATGTGAGGGCCGAGTCAGCATCTGGGGCACCTTGGAGGCGTAAACAGGGCCCAGTCAGGAGGCTCCTGTGTGGAGGTGTAAACAGGGCCCAGTCAGGAGGCTCTGAGTATAAATGTGAGTTGCATTATCCTAGGAACTAACCATGAGATAAATGTGAAAATATTCCTGCAGGTAAAAATATTGTTGAAAAGCTAATTGATTAGGTATGTTTGGGATTAGCATTGTGTGACTGATATTAGAGTTGTGTGAATGTGGAAATGAGTCTTAATCTGACATTTGGATAGTAACATATAGAAATATGCTTACTCAGATTATTGAAATTTGGATAATAAATGGGATGATATTTTAGAAAGCAGCGGAAGGTCTATAGTTCCTGGGAGGCTTGATTTTTGCCGTGGTCTCTGAAAGGTTAGAGAACTGTTGAGGATCCTATGGTCATTGTCTGGGAAACAAAAGTTTATTTTTTTATTCTGCTGGGAGTATGTTTGGAGAGCTGCTGTGTAGCTATGGAGAGTCCTTGAAAAAGCAAATGGAATGGTTGTCGCAAGTCGCTGAGAATTTCTTACGTTTTATATGGATTCTGTGAATATGAAAATATGATGAATTGTATGTGGGTATATTGATTACTAGAGATTTGATGTAGTATTACTGGCATAATCATTAGATACAATTTAAACAACCCATATGTAGATGAACGTAGGTTTTGCGTTGGTATCTTTAATGGATAATTTGATAAAGATGAGGTTTAAGCATTATTAAACAGTCTACAAAGTCTGGGCAGTTGTCCCAGAAACTGATGGGAGTGTGTCCATTTTAGGATAAGTTATCCTAACGAGGTGACTATAAAACGCTAACTGGATTTTCTCCATCCCGGTACTACAATTGAAATAAAACTGCCCTTAAGGCCTGAAAATTCAGGGGGTGGTGTCTTCCCAGTATGAGAGGAGTTGCTATTGCAACAGTATAGCTTCCATCCCTCTCCTCGCCCTGACCTGGGCTCGAACCAGGGATCCTCTGCACACATCAACAACAGCCAACCTCGAGGCATCGTTTCCCATCGCTCCACAAAAGCCGCGACCGTTGCAAAGCAAATCCTTCAAGGTCTCAGAGCGAGTGACGTCACCGATTGAAACGCTAACTGGCTAGCCATTTCACATCGGTTACACTATATTTAATGAATACACATTTTTCCATAAAGTTAGAGTGAACCAAAGTGTCTGACTAACTGTTGATGTTGAAGAAGCGTCCCGTCCACTATATTATACGTCACAGTGGCAGAATCACCTGAAAGATGCACATCGCCATCTGCTGACTGGAGTCGGTATCGCAGTTGAGAAAATACTTTCAGACAAAAAGCTAAAAAGCGACTGCCCCTAAAAACCAACGACTCCCTTTGAAAAAGGGCTATGTGTCATCAGAAACATTTATCATTGTGTAAAAATGTACTACAAAGTGTAGCTAAATATAATATCTTTGGTCAGACCCCTCAGCACGTGACGTCCAAGGACTTCGAATTATGGGGCGATATCAGGCCTGTCTGTTGTGGCCGCTATTTCACCCCATAATAGTCATCCCAAATTGGGCTGTGTATAACTACGTAAATGTCTCTCGGACAAGGTGACTTTCATCAATATACACTCTAAAAGGTAAAGGTTCCTGCAGTATCCTTTAGGGGTTCTTCAATTTGAAACTGTGGGGGAACCCCTAGAAGTTATTTGAAAAACCTTTTGTGAGAACATCTAAGTTCTTTGAAGAACCCCTTATCATGGTTCCTCAAAGAACCTTTTGGGGTTTATTTTTTAACTCCCTGTCCACCCTCCCTCCATTATAAAAACATATTATAATAATATTGACAATATTGACTTAAATAATTGTTTATTTAGTGGCACAACAAATGTGAATTAATATTTACAAAACTATTTACCAAACAAAACACATTACAAAATTGCAACATTTCTGCAGACATGTCAGACCATAATAAATAATACATTTACCTCATATAGTGCTTTTCATGACATTTAAAAAATATATACAAATAATGATGTACAATAAAAACAACATACATTAAAAATGAATCATAGGTAAACTAACAACATTGTAGACTTGATGCTAAATACAGATTTTTCAGCTTTAGTGTGTATATCATATTCACTTAGTTATGTTAGGAAGTTTGCCATCTTTATGACCGGCCCTGGTAACTTCACCCAACTTCTCTTATCCCCAGAACACAGTAACTTAATAACATAAGTGTTTTTGTGACATTTTTGGGAAATTTAAGGGAAAAAAAATAAAAAATACAGCCCTAGCAGAGCCCCAAGTCCCATGGAGACGTCCTCGAGGGCGTGGATGTTCTCCCCATCAAAGGCCAGCAGGATTTCACTCTCATGGTGAAATGGATTTCCGCCGATGTGCAGTAAAGGAGTGAAGAGCGGTGAAATCTGTGTCAACAAAAGTAAGAAAAGATTAATACACATACAATTAACAAAGACCATAACAAATGTTCAGCTGTAGTTTTATATAAGCGTGCACACCTATGTTTATGAAGAAACAGATGAATGGTGCATAAGCATACCATGTCACGGACATAAAGGCCACTCGGGTCCTCTTTGAAGAGGTAGGGCAAGAGCAGAATCGCTGCTGTGGTCTCCAGTCCTAGTAAAGCATTGATCTTACTACACTTGCTAATTATATTACAAAATACATTAGAGAAAGGGAAGGAATAAGAGCAAATACCTCTTCTGCATTGTCCTTCATGGACTGTCAAAATAGCAGGATGATGTCCTCACCCCTGCCTCTCTACCTCTGCTAGTCGTTGAATTGTCTTTTTGTCTATATCCATTCCATGGACTTTATTCATATCTTAGGTCTGAAAAGATCACTTGCACACATTTGTATGCTAATAGATTTCAGTTTGGGGGGGGTTCCATGTGCTGTGCCTCGGAATGAAGACCAAAGAGTTCACCAGAGTAAAGAAGTTAAGTGTCTGTTGACATGTTGGAAAAGATTAAAGGTCTACAATTTCTGTTTAATTTGTCAATGTTACATTTTTAATCATTGATTTTCTGGCCACCATTACTGTGGTTACATGTTCAGTAGTTGTATTGTCCAGCAAACCCACTGCAGCCCACCTTACCGGCTAACTCTCCATCCCTGTTCAGTATATGTATTGACCAGCCTACCTCACCAGCTAACTCTCCATCCCTGTTCAGTATATGTATTGACCAGCCTACCTCACCAGCTAACTCTCCATCCCTGTTCAGTATATGTATTGACCGGCCTACCTCACCAGCTAACTCTCCATCCCTGTTCAGTATATGTATTGACCGGCCTACCTCACCAGCTAACTCTCCATCCCTGTTCAGTATATGTATTGACCAGCAAACCCACTGCATCCTACCTTACCGGCTAACTCTCCATCCCTGTTCAGTATATGTATTGGCCAGCCTACATCACCAGCTAACTCTCCATCCCTGTTCAGTATATGTATTGACAACCAGGGATAAAGAGGAAGTTAACAGCCTACATCACCAGCTATGTTTCATACTTACAGGGCATCCCTGTTCAGTATATGTATTGACCAGCCTACCTCACCAGCTAACTCTCCATCCCTGTTCAGTTAACATGTTGTATTGACCAGCCTACCTCACCAGCTAACTCTATCCCTGTTCAGTATATGTATTGACCAGCCTACCTCACCAGATTAAGGTCTCCATCCCTGTTTAATTTGTCAATGTTCACCAGCTTTCTCCATCCTGTTCAGTATTTGTATTGACCAGCCTACCTCACCAGCTAACTCTCCATCCCTGTTCAGTATATGTATTGACCAGCCTACCTCACCAGCTAACTCTCCATCCTGTTCAGTATTTGTATTGACCAGCCTACCTCACCAGCTAACTCTCCATCCCTGCTTTGGACAATAACATGACTCTCGTACTTTGCCCTTTTCCTTTATGGTTGATATTAACTATAAAAGGAGATATTATCTGTCTCTCTCCTACAGGGAAAATAGTACTTAGAACTACCAATTATTGTAGATAAACATTAAAGAAAAGGGTAAACACAACACTGGACTGAACCCCATAACTGTCAAACTAATATTAATGTGCAACAATATAGAAGAGACATGACTAGAGGTTATGCAATATGGGTGTAAATCCACTGCACGCTTCTTAGGTGTGTAATTGACATGACCAAGGAGCTATTGCAAATTTGAAACAATCAAAAATGTACGTTACACCTTGTGATTTTACACTACACAAACCAGACTGTGCAATATGGAAGGGTAGTCAGCAGACAATAGGTCACACGACCAAGGAGCTGTTGAATTTTTTATTTAAATAAATAAATAATGTAAAACCATGTGAGATGAAAATGGACAAACTAAAGTGTGTGCAATATAGAAGGGTAGTTAGTGGACATTCTGAACCTTGTTTGAAGTCAGTAGATCACATGACCAAGGACCTATTGAAATCTGGGTGTAAAAAAAGTTTGTACTTTGTTTACGCTCCCTAACTAATTCAACAAGGAATACAAAATATTGCTCACATTTACACATGTTTATTAGCTTTGGAAAGAGAATTAATGTCCAAATCGTGAAAATAAGAACTGTGCAATGTTGTGCGCAATATTTCCAACATCATGACACTTATTTGGAGTCTGTGGCTCAAGTGGTTTGAAAGCTATTTAGGTTTGAAAGCGTGAATATCTGTTGAATATCCAACTTCAAACTGTCTTTACCTCGGTCGTTCCACTGGCATACAAACTCGGTAGCACAGAGTTGATCATCGATATGACGTTGGGAAATAGTGCATTGTGGGTAGTTTAGAAGATTTTCCGAAATAAGTTAATAAATATGTAATAACGCAAAAACATAACTGTTTGTTCTTATAGGTAACCATAAAGTGACTACAACTAGCTTACTAAGTCTTTAACCACACTGTATTGTTACACTGGTGAGTAAAAACTCATGCTTCCTACACTTTAACTTGTTGTCTGAAGATATAATCTACATTTTACTCAACTGCGTTACCCACTCCAGTCAGCAGATGGCGGTCTGGGAATTTATGGTTATGCTGTTGGTGTGACGTATAATGTAGTGGACGGAACTCTTCTTTCATCAGCAGAAACAGTTAGTCAGACACCTCGGTAGCTTGATAGACAAATAGCCGAACCAATAAAGCTCTTTAGACGCTTTCGTGTTTATTAGCCACTGTATTTTAAACTGACTACTGTCGTCTAGTTAGTTATCCGATTTAATTTCATATTTACGGTGTTGTTATTAGTCAGCTAGCGGGCTGGTTAAGTTAGCATTAGCCTAGCTAGCTAACATCTCTGACCATGAGTTCACTAAGCTGCTCTCCTCCTGATAAAGAAGAGGTGGTCTGCTGGACGGAGAAAGAAGCTCTGGTGAAAGAGGAGGAAGTTACAATACAAAAACAAGTAGAGGGTGAGGCTGTTACGGTGAAAGAAGAAGAGAAAGACGTCTCAGTAAAGAAGAGGAAGACGCGTTCAGAGTGAAAGAGGAGGATGTTACAGTAAAAGAAGAGGAGAAAGAGGAGGTTGCGGTTTTTGGAGTGAAAGAGGAGGAGGAAGAGGTGACTGTCACATCCAAAAAGGAGGAAGAAGAAGACGAGGAAACTGGATATCTGTGCCCCGTTTCCCAAAAGCATATTCAGGCGTCCAATGGTTCTAACAACCGGGCCCTGATTAACACTAGTAAGTACTGTCTTAAAAACAGAGGCACAAACTCTGCAGTTGAACTGATGTTTGGTGTTAAAGGGGAAATTTGCAATGCTACATCCATTTTTTTACTTTTTAATTATTTATTTACAGTCATTGATTCTTGAAGAATATAACACATGCCTCAAAAGCTTAGTTCAACTGTTGTACCCCGTCAGGACCCTAATAATACAAAGACTGGCCATCCATGAGGTCAAAATTATATTTTAATTTCGAGGGTGTATAGTATATTCTAGAATTCATCCATGATGTCATAATGATAGTTTAACCACGTTTCTAGGATATATAGTATATTCTAGAATTCATCTATGATGTCATAATGATAGTTTAACCAGGTTTCTATAGCTGTGATCTGTGTAACAAGAGATACTCTGATAAAAGATATCTGATCAAACATCAGAAAATACATGGAGTTATTTCATGATATCAATTAATTAATGTCACAATGTAGAATGTTTTAACATTGTAGAAGGAGTAATTTAATGATGTCACAATGTAGGACCCTAAATATTTCACCCCTGTTCTATTGATTTCAACATGACATGGATATTATTCTCAGGGGAAAGATCCAGTCTCTGAATTGAGAGAGTACTATTTATGTGATTTTACAAAGTGACCCACGTGAATCAAAGTGAAACACTTAAAAATGTAGCTAGCTGTTTTCTACAAATTGTCCTCCAACCAGGGATTTACACATTACTCCCAGATTCCGTGTGGTTTTTGAGCTGTTTTAACAGGACCTGCAACCTCATCTCCCCTCTCTCGCTCAATTGATGTCAACATGATATTGATGAGTGATGACAAATAAGTGCTGTTCCATTGTTTAGCGACCCCTAAATTTAATTGCAACAATCAAAAATGTAGCGGATTGTCTTCTGCAGGTTGTCCTCTAACCAGTGAGGTAAAATGTATCTCCCATTTCCATGTGTTTTTTGTTTTGTGTTACTTTCTAGAGCAGGTTCAACCTGATTTCCTCCCAAATCCATATGCGTTGCCATGGAACACAATTTATTTTGACTGCACGTTTTTCCGTATTGGAAATTAGTTAGTTTTGAGAGTTCTAGAAGCTAGTGGGTTTTAGGATTCTATTGAAAAAAAAATTAGAAAAAAATAATGATTGTTTATTATTATTTAGGAATAGGTGTTTTTAATTGTTGACAGCCAGTAGACACCATGTTTATATTGGTGAAGCAGTGTAGTTGATTATAATGTGAAATGGAAGTTGTTAAATCCTGTTTCTAGTCTATTAATTACAATGTGTAACCATTAATGTCCCAGGACCAAGATTGGTAAACACTGTTGAAGTGTATAATTGTAATACATACATGCAGACACGGTATCATTCAAAGAGAGGAATTTGATCACCTCAAAGACATTCATACCTAAACTGCACATTAATTTGCCAAGGTAGAGTACATGATCAGTGAATATATTAAATGTACAGGCTACAATGTGGGGATCTCATGCATGGTAATAATGACATGTATATTTGACTTGAATCCTTGGCAAAACATGATATTATATTCTACTCAATCCATAGGCTTCATTAATGTCATTCAGGCTGTTTTGAAGTTGATACAACTGGCTATGATAGTTGAGGTTCATAGCTAGGTTCTGAACTAATATGTATACCAAACATTTGGGTCCATACACAGATCGGCTAGATAGCTAGCTACACATCCATGGGCATACAGGGATTTTAATCATCCACTGCACAGTCATCCACTGCACAATAATACACGTTATTTCATCTATCTGCATGGCAAATACAAATTTGTACATTCAATTTGCAGTAAATTCTTCAGCCAGCTAGATTCTATACATCCACTTTTTCACAAAACGACAGCCTGGTTTGTGGGTTGTTTAAGGTGTCCCTAAAACAACCAGAATGACAATTTCAAACTCATGTCACAACACCTATAAAACTAGCCCAGCTAGCTGGCTAAATCACGATTTACGTAAATGAACTATGATTTAAAACAAGCATAATCGTACCCATCTCTCCTGTCCGCCATCTTTGCTGAAGAAAGTCCAACAGTCACTTGTGCAGCAGCAGCCTCCCCCGTCCTAGTGCCGAACCGAAAGGACGTCTAAGATGCGATGGAACGGTTGACGAAAAAAATAAATCACAGAAAAAATATATTGACTGATATTGATTTATTTAGGGGGAGGGGTAATTAATATTTTAGGACTGGCGACGTTTTAAAAATTATTATTATTAGTAGTAGATTTATGTCCGCCATCTTGGATCCAGTTTTGTTCTGTGTAGGGGTACACCTCTCTCCTAGTGTTTGTCTCCGCCATCTTTGCTGATGAAAGTCTAACAGTCACTGGTGCAGCAGCAGCCTCCCCCGGTCCAAGTTCCAACCCGATAGGAAGTTTAAGATGTGATGGAAAGGTTCACGAAAAAAAAGAAATAATCAAAAATATAACTATATTGATTTATTTAGGGGGGGTTATTTAATATTTTAGGACTAGCGTCGTCTCTGATTCCTACCCTTTAACTTTTTGTCTGAAAATTAAATAGCATTTTGCTCATCTGCGTTACCCACTCCAGTCAGCAGATGGCGGTCTGGGAATTTATGGTTATGCTGCTGGTGTGACGTATATTGTAGTGGACGGAACGCTTCTTTCATCAGCAGCAACAGTTCGTCAAACACCTCGGTAGCTTGATAGACAACAGAGACGAAACAATAAAGCTCTTTCGTGTATATAAGCCACTGTGTTTTAAACCCATTTCTGTCGTCTAGTTAGTTATCCGATTTAATTTCATATTTACGGTGTTGTTATTAGTCAGCTAGCGGGCTGGATAAGTTAGCATTAGCCTAGCTAGCTAACATCTCCGACCATGCGGTCACTAAGCTACTCTCCTTCTAATGAAGAGAAGGATATCACAGTAAATCAAGAAGTAGGGAGTGGGGCCGTTACTGTGAAAGAAGAGGAGGACGCGTTCAGAGTGAAAGACGAGGAAGATATCACAGTAAAACAAGAAGTAGAGAGTGGGGCCGTTACTGTGAAAGAAGAGGAGGACGTGTTCAGAGTGAAAGAGGAGGATGCAGTTTATGGCGTGAAAGAGGAGGGGGAGGAGATGACTGTTACATCGAAAAAGGAGGAGGAGAGAAGAGGAGGAACCTGGATATCTGGGCCCGGTTTCCCAAACGCATCTTAAGGCATCCAATGGTTCAAACGAAGAATTTAACCATAAGATGGTTTTGAGAAACCGTTCCCTGATTAACACTAGTAAGTACTGTCTTAACAACAGAGGCACAAACTCTGCAGTTGAACTGATGTTTGGTGTTAAGGCGGAAATCTGCAATCGCTACACCCATATTGTGACTTTTAAATTATTTATTTACAGCCATTGATTCTTGAAGAATATAACACATGCCTCATGAGCTGAGTTCAACTGTTGTACCCCATCAGAACCCCAAATAATATTTTTTTACTATAATGTTTAGAAACAATGTAAATCAACACTGTATAGCAGTTAAGAACAAATTCTTATTTTCATTAACGGACTAGGAACAGTGGGTTAATTGCCTGTTCAGGGGCAGAACGACAGATTTGTACCATGTCAGCTCGGGGATATGAACTTGCAACCTTCCGGTTACTAGTCCAAAGCTCTAACCACTAGGCTCCCCTGCCGCCTCAACATGGTTAAAGCTATAATGTTGATATCATGGATGGTCAGTCCTTGCATCCATAGGTCTGTCTGTAGTTACATTTCTCCAACCCCATAATCTTTTATTACCAAAATAGTGGTGGAATGACAGATTTGTTATTGTTTGAACTGCAGATTGCTGGGTTTTGTGTTTTTTTTTAAAAACAGCAACAAAATGGCTGCCCAGAGACTTGGTTAACCGCTGAGGGATGGGGGAAGGAGAAGTGTAACCACTCTCAAATTCATAGAGAACGATATTGTAGAAACCTTAACCCAACGCCTAGTGACCTCGTCAAGAAGTTCAGACATCTTGGCATAACAGTTAAAAGGTGTTGACTTGACAGTCGTTGGAACCAGGTTTGAGTTCAGCTCAGGGCCTCTCCCTGAATTCACTACACTATGAATACAAGGACTGGCCATCCATGAGGTCATAGTGATAATTTAACCAGGTTTCTAGGATATATAGTATATTCTAGAATTCATCCATGATGTCATAATGATAGTTTAACCAGGTTTCTAGGCTATATAGTATATTCTCTCATTTTGTCTGTCACAGTACCTATGATGAAAAGGCCTCTCATATTTTTAAGTGGGAGAACTTGCGCAATTGTTGGCTGACTAAATACTTTTTTTTGACCCACAGTATGTCATGCAACAACAACCAAAGTGCTTCTTCGTTCATTTCAGGTATATTTGTTGTTAGGTGAAGTTGTGAGCCAATATGGCAAACAGTGTACAAACCCTCATTGTCAGGTTGATGGAAAAACCAAAAAGCATTTTACTGGTTGAAGTGTTTTTTGATTTGCGATGATGACACAAACATTATATTAAGCAGGACATTCAATCGATCCTTACAATTAACACCCAAAGTAGTGTGAAATGCTCTCATAAGCAACCTGGAAATGGAGGTTACTTCCCTGAGTTTTCCCCCATTCACATTCAGAATTCATTGTGAAAAACTAAAATCTTTGCTCACCATTTTTGCTCCTGGCAGATATACTACATCCATAACTAACCGTTTCCTCATTACCAGATATACTACATCCATAACTAGTGGTTTCCTCATTACCAGTGTCACGGTGCTGACTTTTGCCTAATACCTGCAGCAAATGCCTCTACCCCGTCTTCTGGCTGGGCAGAGTACTTTAGGATTTTAGTTACTGCGGTGTAACAAGGGCCTAGCCGTGCGGCCCTACCAACCCTTCTATTTCTTCGTAAATGGCCCTTCGCGTGAGTTGGGTTTGTTCCTTCGTTCACGTTGTCACTCCCTTATTTTCCGGTCTAGTATGAGGTCTTGGATAGATATACTCCTATTTAAATATTCTGAGTGTCATGGATTCCTCCTATATTTCCTTACCTTCAAGTTACTTTACCTCTGTATATATCAATACCTAATAACTTATTCTATTGATTATTATGCTCGTCAGCTAGTAGTCACTTGGAAACTAGTATTGTTATATATTTTGACTCTCCTAAAAATATATTATTGTCCACACAATGACATTTTTTAAATTTTTATTTTACCTTTATTTTACTAGGCAAGTCAGCTAAGAACAAATTCTTATTTTCAATGACAGCCTAGGAACAGATTTGTACCTCGTCAGCTCGGGGATTCGAACTTGCAACCTTTCAGGTTACTAGTCCAACGCACTAACCACAAGGCTACCCTGTGGTAATAAATGCTCAGCCCCTTGGTCACTTTCCTGTAATTGGTATTCTCACAGCACTAACGCTAGATTC
>NW_025746122.1:75813-166764 GCF_021184085.1 Oncorhynchus gorbuscha
GTATAGTGCAATAGTAAATTTACCTATGATGATTCTCCATATGAAGTCTGTCTCATATGTCAGTGAGGATCATGCCTCTCTTATGATCTCTGTTCTCTTTATATACCTTTTTACAGGGGAAGTTCGCAAGTTTCTGGAGCTGTGGCTAAACCACACTTTCACACTGACACTGCCCTGCTGACACTGCCGCTTACTCGGGGACTGTAGATTGCTTACACTGAGTGCTTACTCGGGGACTGTAGATTGCTTACACTGAGTGCTTACTCGGGGACTTTAGATTGCTTACACTGAGTGCTTCGGGGACTGTAGATTGCTTACACTGAGTGCTTACACTGGGACTGTAGATTGCTTATTACGTCATCTTAGACCTGTGTCTAAATGGAAGCTTCTTATTCTAAATCTAGGTCATGCACTACTAACTCCCATTCTGCTGCTTCCGTGTTACTGTTGGCTGATTCTACTTAATGATACCAGCTGGTTGTTTCTACCACTTGAGGCGGCGTAGGTGGCATGTCAAGCGTCAGCTGGGAGAAGTCTATGATAGGTATCTCCTCTGCTTCCCCCTGTTGTCCAGTTTCTGCAGGTGTGGTCCATGGTTCCATGAGGTCCTGTGAATGCCCTGTGTTGCTGTCCCCATTGCTTGATGGAGTGGGCAGATTCTTTTCATCTCTTGTCACACCAGATATACGACATCCATAACTAGTGGTTTCCTCATTAGCATGGAGGAGTTTATGCAATCAAATTGCCCTCGTGCTGCAATTTTAGAAAACACAAAGGGGCCTGTATTGTAGACCAAAAGTCTTCTACCACACTGCTTAGAGTTTCAACAACATGAATAACTTATTTCTAGTCTACAATCTTAGATGTTACTACTAATGTGAAAACAAGACAAAATATGACTTCTTGCTCATTTTAAGACAATTTTAACATTCATTACAAACATCAATTGTTGTACAACATCATGGCTATGCTGTTGGCATCAACTTTACACTGGATTATCGCTGTTGTGGGCCTTTAATCATCTGTCTGACTTTGTTGTTCACACAGGAGAGAGACGTGACTATCGTGGATCCTCTGGGGAGCCTCAACAACCTCATGATGCTGAGGAGAGACAGAGAAGACCTCTCTCCAGATCAGAACACCTCAATAAACACCCATCAGAGACCCACAGGGAAGAGAACTCACTGCTGCTCTGACTGTGGGAAGAGATTCACATCATCAGGCATTACAATTCATCAGAGAACACACACAGGAGAGAAATCTTATAGCTGTGGATCAATGTGGGAAGAGTTTTACAATCATTAATCTCTCTGAAATACACCAGAGAACACACACAGGAGAGAAACCTTATAGCTGTGATCAATGTGGGAAGAGATTTGCTAAATCTGGCACCCTGACTCAACACCAGAGAACACACACAGGAGAGAAACCTTATAGCTGTGATCAATGTGGGAAGAGATTTGCTACATCTTGCACCCTGACTCACACCAGAGAACACACACAGGAGAGAAATCTTATACACCAGAGAACACACACAGGAGAGAAACCTTATAGCCTGTGATCAATGTGGGAAGAGTTTTAGTCGATCTGGAGATCTGACAGTGCACAAGAGAATACACACAGGAGAGAAACCTTATAGCTGTGATCAATGTGGGAAGAGATTTGCTACATCTGGCACCCTGACTCGACACCAGAGAACACACACAGGAGAGAAACCTTATAGCTGTGATCAATGTGGGAAGAGTTTTTTGTCTGATCTACACCAGAGCAGGAGAGAAACCATATCTGATCAGGAGAGAAACCTTATAGCTGTGATCAATGTGGGAAGAGTTTTGACAGCAGATCTGACACACACCAGAGAATACACACAGGAGAGAAACCTTATAGCTGTGATCAATGTGGGAAGAGATTTGCTACATCTAGCAGCCTGACTCAACACCAGAGAACACACACAGGAGAGAAACCTTATAGCTGTGATCAATGTGGGAAGAGGCTCTACACACCAGAGAACACACACAGGAGAGAGCTGTGGTCAATGTGGGAAGAGTTTTTCAATCTGGCCATCTGACTCTACACCAGAAACACAGAGGATTGAAATTCATCTGTGACCAGAGATAATCTGATAAAAGATCTCTGATCAAATATTAAAATACATACATGAAGAAGTAGTTACATGATTTCAGTGAATTAATGTCACAATGTAGAATGTTTTTTACATTGTAGGAGGAGAATTGTATTGATTTCACAATGTAGAAGCCTAAACGTTTGCCCCCTTATGAATTGATTTCAACATGTTACGAATATTAGCCTAATGGGAAAAATCCAGGCCCTGAAATGGAAGAGTACTATTTATGTGATCAAAAATCAAATCAAATCAAATTTATTATATAAATCCCCTTTACATCAGCTGATATCTCAAAGTGCTGTAGAGAAACCCAGCCTAAAACCCCAAACAGCAAGCAATGCAGGTGTAGAAGCACGGTGGCTAGTATAAACTCCCTAGAAAGGCCAAAATCTAGGAAGAAACCTCGAGAGGATCCAGGCAATGAAGGGTGGCCAGCCCTCTTCTGGCTGTACCGGGTGGAGATTATAACAGAACATGGCCAAGATGTTCAAATGTTCATAAATGACCAGCATGGTCAAATCATAATGATCACAGTAGTTGTCGAGGGTGCAACAGATCAACACCTCAGGAGTAAATGTCAGTTGGCTTTTCATAGCCGATCATTAAGAGTATCTCTTCCGTTCCTGATGTCTCTAGAGAGTTGAAAACAGCAGGTTTGGGACAGGTAGCACATCCGGTGAACAGGTCAGGGTTTCATAGCCACAGGGAGAACAGTTGAAACTGGAGCAGCAGCACGGCCAGGTGGACTGGGGACAGCAAGGAGTCATCATGCCAGGTAGTCCTGAGGCCTGGTCTAGGGCTCAGGAGAGAGTGAGAAAGAAAGAATTAGAGAGAGCATACTTAAATTCACACAGGACACCGGATAAGACAGAAGAAGTACTCCAGATATATCAAACTGACCCTAGCCCCCTGACACATAAACTACTGCAGCATAAATACTGGAGGCTGAGACAGGAGGGGTCAGGAGACACTGTGGCCGATGATACCCTCGGACAGGGCCAAACAGGAAGGACATAACCCCACCCACTTTGCCAAAGCACAGCCCCCACACCGCTAGAGGGATATCTTCAACCACCAACTTACCATCCTGAGACAAGGCCGAGTAAAGCCCACAAAGATCTCCGCCACGGCACAACCCAAGGGGGAGCGCCAACCCAGACAGGAAGATCACGTCAGTGACTCAACCCACTCAAGTGATGCACCCCTCCTAGGGATAGGGTTAGAGGCAGAGAATCCCAGTGGAGAGAGGGGAACCGGCCAGGCAGAGACAGCAAGGACGGTTCGTTGCTCCAGAGCCTTTCCGTTTACCTTCACACTCCTGGGCCAGACTACACTCAATCATATGACCTACTGAAGAGATGAGTCTTCAGTAAAGACTTAAAGGTTGAGACCGAGTCTGCATCTCTCACATGGATAGGCAGACCATTCCATTCAAATGGAGATCTACAGGAGAAAGCCCTGCCTCCAGCTGTTTGCTTAGAAATTCTAGGGACAATTAGGAGTTGTGTTACACTTACCACGTTGGTGACCCACTTGAATCAAAATGCAACACTTCAAAATGTGGCGTGCTGTTTTCTACAAATTGTCCTCTAACCAGGGATGTACTCCCAGGGATGTACTCCCAGATTCCGTGTGGTTTTTGAGCTGTTAGTTTTAACAGGACGTGCAACCTCATCTCTCTCCTCTCTCACAATTTTTTTAGCATGATATCGATGAGTGATGACAAATAAGTGTTGCATTCCCTTGTTTAGTGACCCCTAAATTTAATGCATCACTCCCAAATGTAGCTGACTCTTCTGCAGGTTGTCCTCTAACCAGGGAGGTAAAATATATCTCCCATTTCCATGTGTTTTTTTTGTTGTGTCAGTTTCAACAGCACGTACAACCTAATTTCCCACCTAATCGATATCAGTGATTTATTGCTATTTGTCAAAACAACAGTGTTTCTGGTGCTTGTGCAGTTTATAAGGAGCTTGTTTAAAAAATACAAGTAATATGATTATTGTGGCAGATGTTTGTGTATATAGCACATGTTATGTTTAGGTTTTCAATTTATCCCCAAACTGTTCCTGCATATTGGTTATTGATTTGGACACGTTAAAACTGTGTTTTGACATTGGGCTATCCCACCAAGCAAAATTATATTGAAAAGACGTTGAAAATATGACTATGCAATCAAATATTTCATATTTACATTTCATGTAACATTTGGTAGTGATATTTATTCATGCAACCAACATGACCATTTTTTGGTACAATTATATTGACATTGTTGCCCTGTTTTTAGAATATCAGGGTTAATTCTCACATGTGCCAAACCAAATGTTCTAGAGCATGATATTGGGGACTGGGCCCAGATCCAACAACATGCCTATCTAGTGAACCCTGAAAAGAGAGAGAAGCTCCGCAGTGAGGTGGAAAGTTATTACGGATATCGCAGGAGTTTCCTCTTGAAATCAGTCCGTGGTAAGGAAAACTTGGTTGCTGATTATCTCTGGGGTGGGCAGTCAAAAAGATTTGTGTTTTGCGTTGAGCCAGTGTGTTTATTTGGAGTTTTATCTCTTATTCTTTTCCGTATTGAAACTGCACTGTTGGTTAGGGGCTCATAAGGAAGCATTTCACTGTTGTATTCGGTGCATGTGACTAATACAATTTGATCTGAGTTTTGTTTGGGCTCGTTCCAAGAGGACGAGAGTTCTAGAAGCTAGTGAGTTTTAGGATTCTATAGAAAGAAAAAGGAGAAAAAAATAACATGATTCTTTATTATTATTTAGGAATAAGTGTTTTTTCTTGTTTTTAATTGTTGACAGCCAGTAGACACCATGTTTATATTGGTGAAGGTGAAGCATTGTAGTTGATTATAATGTGAAATTGAAGTTGTTTTCTGTTGGTGGTGAGCAAACGTGTCCAACAAAAATATAGGATATATTTGTTTTCTTAAGGGGGAAGGTGATACAGGCTTTGGTTTTTCTATTTATGTTTTGAGGTTGGACTTTAACACGTCTATCTCGTTAGCATGTTGGACGCACTGATTGGTGTCACCTCGTTAGTCAGTATGTAAGAGTGGTCCAGGTTCTATTTAAGAGTGTCTGGCCCAGTGCTCCAGTTGTCTTGATAGATGTGGAGAGTCAACACCTTTAGTTGCTCCACCTTTTTGGATTACTTCCTGTCTTTAAGTTTGGTGAGGGTTTTTCTTTTGTTTCCCTCTTCTTGGGCAGATTTAGTGGGTCTCATGGTGGGTGTCTTATGTCCCAGTTGTTGTTACTAGTCAACTTTCAGTGGACACCCCATAGTGTCTTTCAGAGCCCCTCCTAAAAAAGAAGCTAATATTTTGGGTTGGATATTGCATCCAATTAATATTTTAATCAATGAAATGTCCTTAAATGTTCATTAGTCTTTCAGTTATTTATCTTCTGTTTGTTATGTACTAAATATTTTAGTTTATTTTCATTTAGTTTTTTTCCTGTGAAGCCATTGTGTTGCATCCATGTCTGAAATGTGCTGTATAAATAAAGCTTGATTGATTTGATTTCAACAAATGAACCCAAAGACTGAACAATCAACAGACTCCTGGTCCCTCTTAGTATGAAAAACAGTATCAATCCCACTTTTCCAGCCTGCTGAAGGTGTGGTGGAGTGGTAAACACCACCCCCGGCTCTACCAGGGGCTTGAGGTGGTCTCCCACAGCTCTGCTTATGTCATGTTCTGTGGCCTTGCCGTTCCATTTCCTGACTGCCCCTGCAACACAGAAACACATTTAGTCATATTATATAAAACTCTCAAAGTCATGGATATGGAGCATCTATGGCCTCGGTTACACCTGGCACCTAAATGTGATTTCTGTCATCCGATCGCTCCATTAGGTTCAGATCTAACAGGATGGGCCTTTGACGCAGTCAAGCCACCAAATATGCATAAGCAATGTAAAGAGATGTGGGGAAAAGTAAATTCTACACAAATTACCTTCATAATATCAAAGAACAAATGTTTGTGTCTGAGGGAAAATTAACTTTCATACAGCCAAAAGGGGTGAGAAATTACACCAATATCAGTGGACAATTTGTACTAATGTAAATAAACATGGATGATGGAACATATTACCTTTTGCTGATGTGATGAACCATTAAGGGGACATAAATATTTACCATCTTTGACCTCTCACCTCTCTGGCTGTAGAAGTGTTCTTCCTAACCAGTCCCTCAACGGCTCTCTGACTGAGCTCCACCCTCACTGGGTCTTCAGAGGAGAGGAAGGCTGAGGAGGGATGGAAGGATGAATGGATCAGTCAGTCAATAAAGTGTAGAGCTGCTGTCTGACAAAATCACGATTTTAGTAGTTCATTAAAGGAAATAAGACTTTATGACTGCTGAATACCAACTATTAATCACCTAGATTATGTATTTTCAGGTAGAGATAGATCCTTGGGAAGTCACTAGCCCGTTGAAGTTGACATTTACAATTGTTAATGTAGGGTTGTCCCAAGGATCCCAGATAGCATTGACCATTGTGCATTCTTCTGTCTCTTTTACATAGCAGGTGATGGGTTCTGACTTCTGGACTTTTAAATATGAAATATCTTTATTATGTGAAATCTAATGAAACAATAATGAATGTTGATATGATGTACAATATTCCATGATGTTTCTATATGATAATAATAGCCTAATATATTTAATATGCCATACACAATTTTTTTTTAACGGTTTCACTAATTAATTTGAATTAACTTAATTATTATGATTCAACATCAGTTCACCGTCTCACCTCATACTGTATTGGAGCAGCAGCAGCTGACTGCCCAGTTCAACATCAGTTCACCGTCTCACCTCTTACTGTATTGGAGCAGCAGCAGCTGACTGCCCAGTTCAACATCAGTTCACCGTCTCACCTCTTACTGTATTGGAGCAGCAGCAGCTGACTGCCCAGTTCAACATCAGTTCACCGTCTCACCTTACTGTATTGGAGCAGCAGCAGCTGACTGCCCAGTTCAACATCAGTTCACCGTCTCACCTCTTACTGTATTGGAGCAGCAGCAGCTGACTGCCCAGTTCAACATCAGTTCACCGTCTCACCTCTTACTGTATTGGAGCAGCAGCAGCTGACTGCCCAGTTCAACATCAGTTCACCGTCTCACCTCTTACTGTATTGGAGCAGCAGCAGCTGACTGCCCAGTTCAACATCAGTTCACCGTCTCACCTCTTACTGTATTGGAGCAGCAGCAGCTGACTGCCCAGTTCAACATCAGTTCACCGTCTCACCTCTTACTGTATTGGAGCAGCAGCAGCTGACTGCCCAGTTCAACATCAGTTCACCGTCTCACCTCTTACTGTATTGGAGCAGCAGCAGCTGACTGCCCAGTTCAACATCAGTTCACCGTCTCACCTCTTACTGTATTGGAGCAGCAGCAGCTGACTGCCCAGTTCAACATCAGTTCAACATCAGTTCACCGTCTCACCTCTTACTGTATTGGAGCAGCAGCAGCTGACTGCCCAGTTCAACATCAGTTCACCGTCTCACCTCTTACTGTATTGGAGCAGCAGCAGCTGACTGCCCAGTTCAACATCAGTTCACCGTCTCACCTCTTACTGTATTGGAGCAGCAGCAGCTGACTGCCCAGTTCAACATCAGTTCATTGATGCTGATCAGCATGTTTTGAATCTGAGAGTAAATAGAGCCGACGTCAACTCTAAGAATGAAGGGTTCAACTGGAGTTGTTCTCAGATCCCCTAAGAACCGTAGGGTTCTTGGTCAATGAAAAACAGCCCCAAAAGGTTCTTCAAAGAACTTGTTAGAAGGTGGGTTCATCGAGGAACCTCCGTTGTTGCTGGACTTTTTCCGGGAACTTCGTAATTACAACTGAAAACGATGGTGACAAGTTTGGATGCGACAACAAGTTAAAAATGTTAAGTTGGGTTGATGTTTGGCTTTGAATATGTCTAGAAATAATCATTACAATAATATAACATACTAATAATGAATAACGAAGACAATGATGGTTTTCTGTGAATATCTTCCGTAACGTTACTATAGTTAATTACCGTAAATATTAGAAAGCCGGGTTTGACCGTCGGCGTTGTATGAGCTACAGTACAGTACCGTTATCTAGCTAGATAACGTTATGTCCTAACTAGGCACAACAGGGTTTAGATTATTTCCCTCAACTATATTCGTTCCCATGTATTGTATATCGTTTCCATAAAGCCAACATGGCTTTACACTCATTAACGTAAGTTTCCAATCTAGAGCAGTTCTCAGTTTTGTGATAATGAACTAGCAAACGTTAACTAACTAAGTAAGGACGGTGACCTGTCCAGACGAGATGTACAACGAACTGAATCGTCAATGGAGGGCTTTCTCTTTATATAGCCTGCTACAGCCAGCAACACTATTAACTCACAAGGCATAACGTTACATGTACAATACTATCCCATTTTGGAAACGTTACATGTACAATACTATCCCATTTTGGAAACGTTACATGGACAATACTATCCCATTTTGGAAACGTTACATGTCCGCGTTAATTATCTTAATTATCATTTCAGATCTTCTCAGAAATTTTTCAAGTGCATGGAATGGATATAGACAAAAAGAGAATTGAAGGACTAGCAGAGGTAGAGAGGCAGGGGTGAGAACACCATCCTGCTATTTTGACAGTCCATGAAGGGACAATGCAGAAGAGGGATTTGCTCTTATTCCTTCCCTTTCTCTAATGTATTTCGTAATAAAATTAGCAAGTGTAGTAACATCATTGCTTTACTTTACTAGGACTGGAGACCACAGCAGCGATCCTGCTCTTGTCCTACCTCTTCAAAGAGGGCCTGAGTGGCCTTTATGTCCGTGACATGGTATGTTTATGCACCATTCATCTGTTTCTTCATAAACATAGGTGTGCATGCTTATATAAAACTACAGCTGAACATTTGTTATGGTCTTTGTTAATTGTATGTGTATTGATCTTTTCTTACTTTTGTTGACACAGATTTCACCGCTCTTCACTCCTTTACTGCACATCGGTGGAAATCCATCTCACCGTGAGAGTGAAATCCCGCTGGCCTTTGATGGGGAGAACATCCACGCCCTCGAGGACGTCTCCATGGGACTTGGGGCTCTGCTTGGGCTGTATTTTTTATTTTCCCTTAAATTTCCCAAAAATGTCAGAAAAACAGTTATGTTATTAAGTTACTGTGTTCTGGGGATAAGAGAAGTTGGGTGAAGTTACCAGGGCCGGTCATAAAGATGGCAAACTTCCTAACATAACTAAGTGAATATGATATACACACTAAAGCTGAAAAATCTGTATTTAGAATCAAGTCTACAATGTTGTTAGTTTACCTATGATTCATTTTTAATGTATGTTGTTTTTATTATACATCATTATTTGTATATATTTTTTAAATGTCATGAAAAGCACTATATGAGGTAAATGTATTATTTATTATGGTCTGACATGTCTGCAGAAATGTTGCAATTTTTTAATGTGTTTTGTTTGGTAAATAGTTTTGTAAATATGAATTCACATTTGTTGTGCCACTAATTAAACAATTATTTAAGTCAATATTGTCAACCATTCCATTTGCTTTTTCAAGGACTCTCCATAGCAACACAGCAGCTCTCCAAACATACTCCCAGCAGAATAAAAAAATGAACTTTTGTTTCCCATACAATGACCATAGGATCCTCAACTGTTCTCTAACCTTTCAGAGACCACGGCAAAATCAAGCCTCCCAGGAACTATAGACCTTCCGCTGCTTTCTAAAATATCATCCCGTTTATTATCTAATTTTCAATAATCTGAGTAAGCATATTTCTATATGTTACTATCCAAACGTCAGATTAAGACTAATTTCCACATTCACACAACTCTCATATCAGTCACACAATGCTATTCCCAAACATACCTAATCAATTAGTTTTTCAACAATATTTTTACCTGCAGGAATATTTTCACATTTCTATCTCATGGTTAGTTCCTAGGATAATGCAACTCATACATTTATACTCAGAGCCTCCTGACTGGGCCCTGTTTACACCTCCACACAGGAATACACACTCCGATCCTCCTGACTGGGCCCTGTTTACACCCCCACACAGGAGTACACACTCAGATCCTGACTCGGCCCTGTTTACGCCTCCAAGGTACCCCCTCACATAGGAATACACACTCAGAGCCTACGAGGATTTTCTAAAAACTCACTTTAAAAAAAACTAGGTGTATAGAATCTGCTCGCTGCCTCTCAGGTCTAAGGTGGGTCCATCTGCTCCGTTCCCGAAGTGTGGTCTCCATGAGATTCCAAGTTTGAGGGATCCCTCGAGGACCATTTACCCAGGTCGTCAGGAGCGGTCACCAAGTCAAGATTCACATTCCCAAATGTGGTTGTTAATTTCATTAATATAAAATGAGAAACAAACTTAGCACACAAGTCAGATTTATTCTTAAACTAAATCTTTATTCACTTATTAATAAGGGAGCAGGTCAATACAACACACACATATAAAGTGAATCAATTGAGTGCTCTACGATAATATTGGCTGGTCAACAAATCACCCCCAGATGATTCGTTGAGAGCCACGAGACAAAAGTACAAAGGTATTTTATAGCTAAGATACACCCCTTTCAACCTACATGACCAACAACAGATGTATAGAACGGGTCACAAGGTTAAGATTTGTATGAAAGATACTTATAATTCTCAGCAGACAGTATCTGCTGTAAAAACAGTACTCTGTGTAGAAACCAGGGTCTGGCCCTGGGGTCATCTCTCCCTGGTAACATATAGAACAGAAACATTAACTCATAATCTGGAATACTGTCTCTTTAGGTTTTAATCAACCAAAAGACATTGTAAATCTCCTGTCAGTGTTTTCTCCCAGAAGCCCATCCTCAGTAGAACACAGACACAATAGTTCTAAGAACCCTCTATTCTGTTGCATAAAAGGACAACCTGCAGAAGAGTCAGCTACATTTAGGAGTGATGCATTAAATTTAGGGGTCGCTAAACAAGGGAATGCAACACTTATTTGTCATCACTCATCGATATCATTCTAAAAAAAATTGTGAGAGAGGAGAGAGATGAGGTTGCACGTCCTGTTAAAAGCTCAAAAACCACACAGAATCTGGGAGTACATCCCTGGGAGTACATCCCTGGTTAGAGGACAATTTGTAGAAAACAGCACGCCACATTTTGAAGTGTTGCATTTTGATTCAAGTGGGTCACCAACGTGGTAAGTGTAACACAACTCCTAATTGTCCCTAGAATTTCTAAGCAAACAGCTGGAGGCAGGGCTTTCTCCTGTAGATCTCCATTTGAATGGAATGGTCTGCCTATCCATGTGAGAGACGCAGACACGGTCTCAACCTTTAAGTGTTTACTGAAGACTCATCTCTTCAGTAGGTCATATGATTGAGTGTAGTCTGGCTCAAGAGTGTGAAGGTAAACGGAAAGGCTCTGGAGCAACGAACCGTCCTTGCTGTCTCTGCATGGCCGGTTCCCCTCTCTCCACTGGGATTCTCTGCCTCTAACCCTATTACAGGGGCTGAGTCACTGGCAAACTGGTGCTCTCTCATGCCGTCCCTAGGAGGGGTGCATCACTTGAGTGGGCTGTGTCACTGACGTGATCTTCCTGTCTGGGTTGGCGCTCCCCCTTGGATTGTGCCGTGGCGGAGATCTTTGTGGGCTTTACTCGGCCTTGTCTCAGGATGGTAAGTTGGTGGTTGAAGATATCCCTCTAGCGGTGTGGGGGCTGTGCTTTGGCAAAGTGGGTGGGGTTATATCCTTCCTGTTTGGCCCTGTCTGGGAGTATCATCGGATGGGGCCACAGTGTCTCCTGACCCCTCCTGTCTCAGCCTCCAGTATTTATGCTGCAGTAGTTTGTGTGTCAGGGGGTTAGGGTCAGTTTGATATATCTGGAGTACTTCTCCTGTCTTATCCGGTGTCCTGTGTGAATTTAAGTATGCTCTCTCTAATTCTTTCTTTCTCACTCTCGGAGGACCTGAGCCCTAGGACCAGGCCTCAGGACTACCTGGCACGATGACTTCTTGCTGTCCCCAGTCCACCTGGCCGTGTTGCAGCTCCAGTTTCAACTGTTCTGCCTGCGGCTATGGAACCCTGACCTGTTCACCGGATGTGCTACCTGTCCCAAACCTGCTGTTTTCAACTCTCTAGAGACAGCAGGAACGGAAGAGATACTCTTAATGATTGGCTATGAAAAGCCAACTGACATTTACTCCTGAGGTGTTGATCTGTTGCACCCTCAACAACTACTGTGATTATTATCATTCGACCATGCTGGTCATTTATGAACATCTTGGCCATGTTCTGTTATAATCTCCACCCGGCACAGACAGAAAAGGGCTGGCCACCCCTCATAGCCTGGTTCTTCTCTAGGTTTCTTCCTAGGTTTTGGCCTTTCTAGGGAGTTTTTCCTAGCCACCGTGCTTCTACACCTGCATTGCTTGCTGTTTGGGGTTTTAGGCTGGGTTTCTGTACAGCACTTTGAGATATCAGCTGATATCAGAAGGGCTTTATAAATTAATTTGATTTGTTTATCAATTTTTGTTAAATCACATAAATAGTACTCTTCCATTTCAGAGCCTGGATTTTTCCCCTGAGGCTAATATCCATTACATGTTGATATCAATTCATAAGTGGGCACACGTTTAGGCTTCTACATTGTGAAATCATTACAATACTCCTACTACAATGTTAAAAAATTCTACATTGTGACATTAATTCATTGAAATCATGAAACAACTTCTTCCTGTATGTTTTTTCTAATATTTGATCAGATCTTTTATCAGATTATCTCTGGTCACAGCTATGAGATTTCAATACTGTGTATTCTCTGGTGTTGAGTCAGATTGCCAGATTGACGAAACCTCTCCCCACATTGACCACAGCTATATGATTTCTCTCCTGTGTGTGTTCTCTGGTGTTGAGTCAGATGGCCAGATTGACAAAACCTCTTCCCACATTGACCACAGCTATAAGGTTTCTCTCCTGTGTGTGTTCTCTGGTGTACAGTCAGATGCCAAGTTTGAACAAAACTCTTCCCACATTGATCACAGCTATAAGGTTTCTCTCCTGTGTGTGTTCTCTGGTGTTGAGTCAGATGGCAAGTTTGAACAAAACTCTTCCCACATTGATCACAGCTATAAGGTTTCTCTCCTGTGTGTGTTCTCTGGTGTTGAGTCAGATTGCCAAATGAAGTAAATCTCTTCCCACATTGATCACAGCTATAAGATTTCTCTCCTGTGTGTATTCTCTGGTGGTATATCAGGCTGTTTGACTGAGTAAATCTCTTCCCACATTGATCACAGCTATAAGGTTTCTCTCCTGTGTGTGTTCTCTGGTGTACAGTCAGATGCCAAGTTTGAACAAAACTCTTCCCACATTGATCACAGCTATAAGGTTTCTCTCCTGTGTGTGTTCTCTGGTGTTGAGTCAGATGGCAAGTTTGAACAAAACTCTTCCCACATTGATCACAGCTATAAGGTTTCTCTCCTGTGTGTGTTCTCTGGTGTTGAGTCAGATTGCCAAATGAAGTAAATCTCTTCCCACATTGATCACAGCTATAAGATTTCTCTCCTGTGTGTATTCTCTGGTGGTATATCAGGCTGTTTGACTGAGTAAATCTCTTCCCACATTGATCACAGCTATAAGGTTTCTCTCCTGTGTGTGTTCTCTGGTGTAGAGTCAGTTTTCCAGATGTAGCAAATCTCTTCCCACATTGATCACAGCTATAAGGTTTCTCTCCTGTGTGTGTTCTCATGTGCACTGTCAGTTCTCCAGATTGACTGAAACTCCTCCTGCATTGATCACAGCTATAAGGTTTCTCTCCTGTGTGTGTTCTCTGGTGTACAGTCAGATCTCCAGATTGACAAAACTCTTCCCACATTGATCACAGCTATAAGGTTTCTCTCCTGTGTGTGTTCTCTGGTGTGAGTCAGATCTGCCAGTTTGAACAAAACTCTTCCCACATTGATCACAGCTATAAGGTTTCTCTCCTGTGTGTGTTCTCTGGTGTTGAGTCAGATTGCCAAATGAAGTAAATCTCTTCCCACATTGATCACAGCTATAAGGTTTCTCTCCTGTGTGTATTCTCTGGTGGTATATCAGGCTGTTTGACTGAGTAAATCTCTTCCCACATTGATCACAGCTATAAGGTTTCTCTCCTGTGTGTGTTCTCTGGTGTAGAGTCAGTTTTCCAGATGTAGCAAATATCTTCCCACATTGATCACAGCTATAAGGTTTCTCTCCTGTGTGTGTTCTCTTGTGCACTGTCAGATCTCCAGATGAAGTAAATCTCTTCCCACATTGATCACAGCTATAAGATTTCTCTCCTGTGTGTGTTCTCTGATGAATTTTAATGCCTGATGATGTGAATCTCTTCCCACAGTCAGAGCAGCAGTGAGTTCTCTTCCCTGTGGGTCTCTGCGGGTGTTTATTGAGGTGTTCTGATCTGGAGAGACTCTTCTCTGTCTCCTCAGCATCATGAGGTTGTTGAGGCTCCCCAGAGGATCCACGATAGTCCCGTATCTCTCCTGTGTGAACAACAAAGTCAGACAGATGATTAAAGGCCCACAACAGCGATAATCCAGGGTAAAGGTTGATGCCAACAGCATAGCCATGATGTTGTACAACAATTGATGTCTGTAATGAATGTTAAAATTGTCTTAAAATGAGCAAGAAGTCATATTTTGTCTTGTTTTCACATTAGTAGTAACATCTAAGATTGTAGACTAGAAATAAGTTATTCATGTTGTTGAAACTCTAAACAGTGTGGTAGAAGACTTTTGGTCTACAATACAGGCCCCTTTGTGTTTTCTAAAATTGCGTCACGAGGGCAATTTGATTGCATAAACTCCTCCATGCTAATGACGAAACCACTAGTTATGGATGTCGTATATCTGGTGTGACAAGAGATGAAAAGAATCTGCCCACTCCATCAAGCAATGGGGACAGCAACACAGGGCATTCACGGGACCTCATGGAACCATGGACCACACCTGCAGAAACTGGACAACAGGGGGAAGCAAAGGAGATACCTATCATAGACTTCTCCCAGCTGACGCTTGACATGCCACCTACGCCGCCTCAAGTGGTAGAAACAACCAGCTGGTATCATTAAGTAGAATCAGCCAACAGTAACACGGAAGCAGCAGAATGGGAGTTAGTAGTGCATGACCTAGATGTAGTTAATAAGTGAAGCTTCCATTTAGACCTAGACAGGTCTAAGATAGAATAAGAAGCTTCCATTTAGACACAGGTCTAAGATGACATAATAAGCAATCTACAGTCCCCGAGTAAGCACCCAGTGTAAGCAATCTACAGTCCCCGAGTAAGCACTCAGTGTAAGCAATCTACCGTCCCAGTGTAAGCACTCAGTGTAAGCAATCTACAGTCCCCGAGTAAGCGGCCGGTGCAAGCAGCAGGGCAGTGTCAGTGTGAAAGTGTGGTTTAGCCACAGCTCCAGAAACTTGCGAACTTCCCCTGTAAAAAGGTATATAAAGAGAACAGAGATCATAAGAGAGGCATGATCCTCACTGACATATGAGACAGACTTCATATGGAGATTCATCATAGGTCAATTTAATATTGCACTATAAGCTTTTTGTTAGACTAGAAAAATATTTGAAACACAGGGGTCTTGACACCTTTTGATCACAGACAAAGCGGCAGTCAAACAGTGAGACATCAAGTACAGATGTGATTAGCAATACAAGGAAACAGCCAAGTACCAGTTACAATATATTGAGTCTATAGACAGAGTTGGAAGTGAATAGTATTAGGATATATGCTTTTTGTTAGACTAGAACAATATTTGAGAACTGGATAATTTTGCCTAAGTACTTATTGGATCACTATCTGAAGCTACTTGGTTGAACTTTGTGAACCCGAAACTGAGTCTCCGAAACACAGGGGTCTTGACACCTCTTGATCACAGACAAAGCGGCAGTCACACAGTGAGACATCAGGTACAGATGTGATTAGCAATACAAGGAAACAGCCAAGTACCAGTTACAATATATTGAGTCCATACACAGAGTTGGAAGTGTATTAAGATATTGGAAATCGGAATCTGTCGTTCTGCCCCTGAACAGGCAGTTAACCCACTGTTCCTAGGCCGTCATTGAAAATAAGAATTTGTTCTTGATAGAGGAATTTTAAATTCCCTTATGTTTTATTGCCAAAACCAATTTAATTCGCACTCATCTCTAATTCATGATAAGTTGTAAGTTTATCATTTGCATGAATTAGTAAGAGACCAGTCTTAAAAAACAAGTTCAGCATTTATTCTTGATGAGTACTGACCCAAAATACAAAGAACATTACATTTTAAAAGACAGAAGACATAAAATGACGTCATCAGTTTCACACCCTCTCCCAGCATTACAATGGCGTAGTATTCGGTCCTGGAGATAGTTTCACTCCCCACATAAACTACATTCCAACCTGTCTAAAGGATAAATTCTCCCTTAATGGAATCCAACCAAAACATTCTTATCTGTTTGAAAACCTATCTTATCCCTCCTTCCTCAACTTTCCCAGGAGACACAGACACAATTAATTTCTGCTTATATTTTTAGTAACAGTACAATTAAGAACTCATAACATAATAGTATTAGCATGAATGGTTCTAATCATTAAAGTATACATAATTGATCATCTAAACTATATTTTCCTCTATCAGTTCTTAACTGACTTGCCTAGTAAAATAAAGGTAAAATAAAAAGCAAAAAATATTCAATTTGTGTCAAAATATATAACAATACTAGTTTCCAAGTGACTACTAGCTGACGAGCATAATAACCAATAGAAGTTATTAGGTATTGATATATACAGAGGTAAAAGAAACTTGAAGGTAAGGAAATATAGGAGGAATCCATAACACTCAGAATATTTAAATAGGAGTATATCTATCCAAGACCTCATACTAGACCGGAAAATAAGGGAGTGAACGAAGGAACAAACCCAACTCACGCGAAGGGCCATTACGCAGAAATAGAAGGGTTGGTAGGGCCGCACGGCTAGGCCCTAGTTACACCGCAGTAACTAAAATCCTAAAGTACTCTGCCCAGCCAGAAGACGGGGTAGAGGCATTTGTAAAAGTCAGCAACTATCATTATGACATCATAGATTAATTCTAGAATATACTATATAGCCCAGAAAACTGGTTAAATTATCATTATGACATCATGGATGAATTCTAGAATATACTATATAGCCTAGAAAACTGGTTAAATTATCATTATGACATCATGGATGGCCAGTCCTTGTATTCATAGTGTAGTGAATTCAGGGGGAGGCCCTGAGCTGAACTCAAACCTGGGTCCAGCGACTGTCAAATCAACACCTTAGAACTGTTACGCCAAGATGTCTGAACTTCTTGACGAGGCAGCTAGGTGTTGGGTTAAGGTTTCTACAATATCATTCTCTATGAATTTGAGAGTGGTTACACTTCTCCTTCCCCCATCCCTCAGCTGTTAACCAAGTCTCTGGGCAGCCATTTTGTTGCTGTTTAAAAACCCCACACAACCCAGCAATCTGCAGTTCAAACAATAACAAATCTCTCATTCCACCACTATTTTGGTATTAAAATTATTATGGGTTTGGATAAATGTAACTAGACAGACCTATGGATGCAAGGACTGACCATCCATGATATCAACATTATAGTTTTAGCCATGTTGAGGCAGCAGGGTAGCCTAGTGGTTAGAGCGTTGGACTAGTAACCAGTTGCAAGTTCATATCCCCGAGCTGACATGGTACAAATCTGTCATTCTGCCTCTGAACAGGCAATTAACCCACTGTTCCCAGTCCGTTATTGAAATCAAGAATTTGTTCTTAACTGCTATACAGTGTTGATTTACATTGTTTCTGATGGGGTACAACATTTGAACTCAGCTCATGAGGCATGTGTTATATTCTTCAAGAATCAACGGCTGTAAATAAATAATGTAAAAGTCACAATATGGGTGTAGCGATTGCAGATTTCCGCCTTAACACCAAACATCAGTTCAACTGCAGAGTTTGTGCCTCTGTTGTTAAGACAGTACTTACTAGTGTTGGTCAGGGAACGGTTTCTCAAAACCATCTTATGGTTAAATTCATCGTTAGAACCATTGGATGCCTGAAGATGCGTTTGGGAAACCGGGCCCAGATATCCAGGTTCCTCCTCTTCTTCCTCCTCCTCCTTTTTCGATGTAAAAGTAATCTCCTCCCCCTCCTCTTTCACGCCATAAACCCCCTCCTCTTTCACGCCATAAACTGCATCCTCCTCTTCTTTCACAGTAACGGCCCCACTCTCTACTTCTTGTTTTACTGTGATATCTTCCTCGTCTTTCACTCTGAACGCGTCCTCCTCTTCTTTCACAGTAACGGCCCCACTCCCTACTTCTTGATTTACTGTAATATCATTCTCTTCATTAGAAGGAGAGTAGCTTAGTGAACTCATGGTCGGATATGTTAGCTAGCTAGGCTAATGCTAACTTAACCAGCCCGCTAGCTGACTAATAACTACACCGAAAATATGACATTAAATCGGATAACTAACTAGACGATAGAAGTGGGTTTAAACACAGTGGCTAATATACACTAACGCGTCTAAAGTAATGTATTGTTTCGGCTATTTTGTCTAACAAGCTACCGAGGTGGCTGACGAGCTGTTGCTGCTGCTGAAAGAAGCGTTCCGTCCACTACATTATACGTCACACCAGCAGCATAACCATAAATTCCCAGATCGCCATCTGCTGACTGGAGTGGGTAACGCAGTTGAGTAAAATGTTTATTTTGTTTTCAGATAACAAGTTAAAGTGTAGGACGCCTGAGTTTTTACTCACCAGTGTAACAACACAGTGTGGTTAAAGACTTAGTAACTTAGTTGTATTGAAGATCTGGTTCCCTATAAGCACAAACAGATATCTTTTTGAATGATCACATATGTATTAATTTATTTATGTTATTTGCCAAATCTCTGTTTTCCATGTGGGTTTTACTTCTTCGCCACCTTTTTTATTTTTTTATTTTTTTATTTCACCTTTATTTAACCAGGTAGGCTAGTTGAGAACAGGTTCTCATTTGCAACTGCGACCTGGCCAAGATAAAGCATAGCAGTGTGAACAGACAACACAAAGTTACACATGGAGTAAACAATTAACAAGTCAATAACACAGAGAAAAAAACCTGAGGGGGACATTGAGTTATTTTCCATGTCAATTTGATATATTTTGATACTAAAATGGATGACGCGTTATTCTGATGTTGTGAATATGAGACACATGGAAACAATTGATTAATTTATTATAGTAAATTAGGAATTAGTAGGAATTGTTAAATCCACTATACGATCACAATGACTTTGATAGACATTTCAATAGTTTTTTTGTTAGTATATTACAGGGCAGATGAATGTAGAATTGCTGTGGGAGTGGTATTTATATCCCGTCACTACTGATCATTCATCCATACTGTGTGTGTCCCATCATTGCAGCTTTGGAAATAAATTAACTATCCATTCATTGCTCCTTCCTGTGTTGACTCACTGACTTGAGAGACGGGACCAGGAAGGTCACACTAGGTCGATATCAAGCTCAAGCTTGCAAACGTTAAACAAACCTCCATCTCCATTAACTACATCACACCTGCCCAGACCCACTAGAACACATCTCCATCTCCATGAACTACATCACACCTGCACAGACCCACTAGAACACACCCCCATCTCCATTAACAACATCACACCTGCCCAGACCCACTAGAACACACCTCCAACACCATTATCTACATCAAACCTGCCCAGACCCACTAGAACACACCTCCATCTCCATTAACTACATCACACCAGCCCAGACCCACTAGAACACACCTCCATCTCCATTAACTACATCACACCTGCCCAGACATCACATTCCATTAACTACATCAAACCTGCCCAGACCCTAGAACACACCTCCTTCCCCATTACCTACATCAAACCTGCCCAGACCCACTAGAACACACCTCCATCTCCATTAACTACATCAAACCTGCCCAGACCCACTAGAACACACCTCCATCTCCATTAACTACATCACACCTGCCCAGACCCACTAGAACACACCTCCATCTCCATTAACTACATCAAACCTGCCCAGACCCACTAGAACACACCTCCATCTCCATTAACTACATCAAACCTGCCCAGACCCACTAGAACACACCTCCATCTCCATTAACTACATCACACCTGCCCAGTAGAGAAGACCACACCCCATCTCCATTATCTACATCAAACCTGCCCAGACCCACTAGAACACACCTCCATCTCCATTAACTACATCAAACCTGCCCAGACCCACTAGAACACACCTCCATCTCCATTAACTACATCACACCTGCCCAGACCCACTAGAACACACCTCCATCTCCATTATCTACATCAAACCTGCCCAGACCCACTAGAACACACCTCCATCTCCATTAACTACATCACACCTGCCCAGACCCCCTAGAACACACCCATCTCCATTAACTACATCACACCTGCCCAGACCCACTAGAACACACCTCCATCTCCATTAACTACATCAAACCTGCCCAGACCCACTAGAACACACCCCCATCTCCATTAACTACATCAAACCTGCCCAGACCCACTAGAACACACCTCCATCTCCATTAACTACATCAAACCTGCCCAGACCCACTAGAACACACCTCCATCTCCATTAACTACATCAAACCTGCCCAGACCCACTAGAACACACCTCCATCTCCATTAACTACATCACACCTGCCCAGACCCACTAGAACACACCCCCATCTCCATTATCTCACAAACCTGCCCAGACCCACTAGAACACACCCCATCTCCATTATCTCATCACCTGCCCAGACCCACTAGAACACACCTCCATCTCCATTAACTACATCACACCTGCCCAGACCCACTAGAACACACCTCCATCTCCATTAACTACATCAAACCTGCCCAGACCCACTAGAACACACCCCATCTCCATCTACATCAAACCTGCCCAGACCCACTAGAACACACCATCTCCATCTCCATTAACCCATCAAACCTGCCCAGACCCACTAGAACACACCCCATCTCCATTAACTACATCAAACCTGCCCAGACCCACTAGAACACACCCCATCTCCATCTCCATTACCCACCATCAAACCTGCCCAGACCCACTAGAACACACCTCCATCTCCATTAACTACATCAAACCTGCCCAGACCCCTAGAACACACCTCCATCTCCATTAACTACATCAAACCTGCCCAGACCCACTAGAACATCTCCATTAACTACATCAAACCTGCCCAGACCCACTAGAACACACCCCCATCTCCATTAACTACATCAAACCTGCCCAGACCCACTAGAACACACCTCCATCTCCATTAACTACATCAAACCTGCCCAGACCCACTAGAACACACCTCCATCTCCATTAACTACATCAAACCTGCCCAGACCCACTAGAACACACCTCCATCTCCATTAACCATCAAACCTGCCCAGACCCACTAGAACACACCCCATCTCCATTAACTACATCAAACCTGCCCAGACCCACTAGAACACACCTCCATCTCCATTAACTACATCAAACCTGCCCAGACCCACTAGAACACACCTCCATCTCCATTAACTACATCAAACCTGCCCAGACCCACTAGAACACACCTCCATCTCCATTAACTACATCAAACCTGCCCAGACCCACTAGAACACACCCATCTCCATTCCATCAAACCTGCCCAGACCCACTCAAACCTGCCCAGACCCACTAGAAACACCTCCATCTCCATTAACTACATCAAACCTGCCCAGACCCACTAGAACACACCTCCATCTCCATTAACTACATCAAACCTGCCCAGACCCACTAGAACACACCTCCCCCATCTCCATTAACTACATCAAACCTGCCCAGACCCACTAGAACACACCTCCATCTCCATTAACTACATCACACCTGCCCAGACCCACTAGAACACACCCCCATCTCCATTAACTACATCAAACCTGCCCAGACCCACTAGAACACACCTCCATCTCCATTAACTACATCAAACCTGCCCAGACCCACTAGAACACACCTCCATCTCCATTAACTCCATCAAACCTGCCCAGACCCACTAGAACACACCTCCATCTCCATTAACTCCATCAAACCTGCCCAGACCCACTAGAACACACCCCATCTCCATTAACTCCATCAAACCTGCCCAGACCCACTAGAACACACCCCCATCTCCATTAACTCCATCAAACCTGCCCAGACCCCAGACCATCTCCATTAACTACATCACACCTGCCCAGACCCACTAGAACACACCCCATCTCCATTAACTCCATCAAACCTGCCCAGACCCACTAGAACACACCCCCATCTCCATTAACTCCATCAAACCTGCCCAGACCCACTAGAACACACCCCATCTCCATTAACATCAAACCTGCCCAGACCCACTAGAACACACCTCCATCTCCATTCTCCATTAACCTATCTCCATCACACCTGCCCAGACCCACTAGAACACACCTCCATCTCCATTAACTCCATCAAACCTGCCCAGACCCACTAGAACACACCCCTATCTCCATTAACTCCATCAAACCTGCCCAGACCCACTAGAACACACCCCTATCTCCATTAACTCCATCAAACCTGCCCAGACCCACTAGAACACACCCCTATCTCCATTAACTCCATCAAACCTGCCCAGACCCACTAGAACACACACCCGTCTCCAGCGCATCAGCACCATTTTATTTCTCTCCGTCACTTTCAACTTTTAGATAATCTGGCATTTGACCTTTCTATTGAATTAACAACAGAGGATTGGTTGATTTCCAGGTTTGAACTATAATATTTAAGATGACTGATTAGAAAAGTATCATCCAACCATCGGGTATCTCACCACACCCTCATATTCCATGTTTTGAAATATACAGACAGACGGATCAAAAGTAATTTTACATTGTATAACTGTACTTCTGACAGCCAACTTTCTAACTCCTCCCATAACTTTATGACGTCATAACATTCCCAGAAGGATTATTGAGTCATTGTTAGTTTTACACTTAAGACATGACTCTGCCGTTGTGCTGTAGAATTTGTGAATTTAGTCTCTTTTATAATAAGGGACTATCATTTATCCCAACATCACAGGCCACAGACATTGATACAGTTAAAGAATTCCAAAAGTGTTTTAATGGGGTTTCTCCCTGTGCACCTGCCAATTTAAATCCATTAAATGAGACAAGTTACCAGACAGGACATATTGTTGATGCTCTTCCCATTGATAACCTGAATGACAATTAACTTGTGGGTGGTGGTGGTGATGACGGCCTATTAGATGACGTCGTCCATCGGGATTCCCCCCAAGAAAGAAGACTCTCTGGATTGATCACTGGGGTCAGATGTGAAGGAGGCGATTGATCATCAGGAGTCAGATGTGAAGTAGGAGGTTGATCATCAGGAGTCAGATGTGAAGGAGGAGGTTGATCATCAGGAGTCAGATGTGAAGTAGGAGGTTGATCATCAGGAGTCAGATGTGAAGGAGGAGGTTGATCATCAGGAGTCAGATGTGATGGAGGAGGTTGATCATCAGGAGTCCGATGTGAAGGAGGAGGTTGATCATCAGGAGTCAGATGTGAAGGAGGAGGTTGATCATCAGGAGTCAGATGTGAAGGAGGCGATTGATCATCAGGAGTCAGATGTGAAGGAGGAGGTTGATCATCAGGAGTCAGATGTGAAGGAGGAGGTTGATCATCAATGAACCTCTAGGATTGTGGCTAGGCTGGCATTTCCACTTCCAGCTTGGTCATATATTTTGAAACTTTGAATGTTGATATTGTGAACCTATGTTATATATTTGTACCTCCTGTTTCAGGAAGTGATGTCACTAAGTACTGCCCCTATATATACCGTGCATTCGGAAAGTATTCAGACCCTTTCACTTTTTCCACATTTTGTTACTTTACATTCTTATTCTGACATGGATTAAATACATTTTCCCCCTCATCAATCTACACACAATACCCAATAATGACATCACAATACCCCATAATGACATCACAATACCCCATAATGACATCACAATACCCCATAATGACATCACAATACCCCATAATGACAAAGCAAAAACAGGTTTTTATAAATGGTAAATTAAAAATGTGATTTTCTTTAGGATATTTCTTGACCCCAAAAAATGTGATTTTCTTTAAAAAACAAGGATATTTCTAAATGACCCCAAACTTTTGGACAGTAGCAGTATAGACCTAGTCTGTTCATTATATGTATTGTTACACCATGTAGGAGCAGTACAGACCTAGTCTGTTCATTATATACATCTACATGATGTATTGTTACACCATGTAGGAGCAGTATAGACCTAGTCTGTTCATTATATACATCTACATGATGTATTGTTACACCATGTAGGAGCAGTATAGACCTAGTCTGTTCATTATATACATCTACATGATGTATTGTTACACCATGTAGGAGCAGTACAGACCTAGTCTGTTCATTATATACATCTACATGATGTATTGTTACACCATGTAGGAGCAGTACAGACCTAGTCTGTTCATTATATACATCTACATGATGTATTGTTACACCAACAAAAAAATGAAATTATATTGTTTATACTGATACAATTGCTCAGAGAAAGAGATATAGTTTAAAATGTAATTCTCAAAAGGTAGAGGTCTGAATTATTGCCACCTATGTTTTCAATACTCCAGCACCCTCCCCTTGGGAGGATAACGACACTGAAATGTTTAGAGAACACATTGGGTGGGATCTCAGACCATTCCTCAGAATCTCTCCAGATCCTTGATTTATTTAGTCTGCGCTTGTGGACTGCCCTGTTCAATTCAAACCACAGGTTTTCAATGGAGTTCAAGTCCAATGACTGAGATGGCTGTTGAAAATGTTGATTTTGTGCCCAATTAACCATTTCCTCGTGGGTGTTGATGTGTCTTGCTGGAAGATCCACTTATGGCCAAGTTTCAGCCTCCTAGCAGAGAGCTAACCAGGTTTTGGGCTAAAATATCCTGGTAGTGGGTAAAGAAAAGTTTATTTACTTATTTTATACGTGCATTTTTGCTCATCTTTATCAAGAGCATCAATAACTAGGTGCTTATTTTGATATCTAGTTATTTGACTGAATCAGAAATACAGATGTGGAGTAGATGGAGAGTTTGTTTTAAATTCTCATTAAAAAAACAGAACTAATGAAACAACACTTGACATGAAAACAGGGACATTGATCTGATTAACACCAGAAAATACAGTGAGTATTATCTTATAAAACAGGGATACAAACTCTGCAGTTGTTGAAGTAATGTGTGATTTTTAAAAGGCCGTTCTACATTATTGATGACGTCCTCCAGTGATTTAAAACAAAAACTTTCCTGTTGAAAGAGATATATAAATACTGTAAGAAAAATAGTTTTTTTAGACAACTGCAAACTTGAAGCAGTGAGTGATGTCATAGTAAGTCCTTCAAGGAGTTGGCTTGATGGGAAGTTGTGATGTCATCCAATAGGTGATGGATCTTCATGTGAATATTCATTATTCTTTTTAAAATCCTTCCTTTTCTGTCAAGTTGGTTGTTGATCATTGCTAGAAAGCCATTTTCAAGTTTTGCCATAGACTTTCAAGATGATTTAAGTCCAAACTGTAACTAGTGTAGCTGTTTAGCGGCAGGGTAGCCTAGTGGTTAGAGTGTTGGACTAGTAACCGAAAGGTTGCAAGTTCGAATCCCTGAGCTGACAAGGTACAAATCTGTTAACCCACTGTTCCTAGGCCGTCATTGAAAATAAGAATTTGTTCTTAACTGACTTTCCTAGTAAAATTAAGGTTAAAAAAAATTGTTCAACTATCCAGGAAATCATTTTCTGAATTACAAACATCACAACATGCAACAACAACCAAAGTGCTTCTTCATTCATTACTCTGGTAAAGACAGTTATGCCGTGCTCCACGTTGGATCCAACATCCCAACAAATTGATGTTTATAATGTGTTATTGTCTGCTTGATTTACTGTAGGGTCTCGTTAGTCTGTTTGAACACAGAGATATTTAGCTCATAATTTGTGGAGAAGTGTTCCTTGATGGATAGGCTATTATACAACACACACGTGCTCCAGTATGTCTGTAGTTATTGTGGTTTGGGGAAGTTATGGGTCCTACAGTAGGTCTATGTTATTGTTAGGTGAAGTTATGGGCCAATTTGTTATAAACACTTAATGCACAAACCCTCATTGTCAGGCTGATGGCAAAGCTAGCTAAAGAGCATTTTACTGGTTGAGGGGTAGAACGACAGATTTGTCGTTCTGTCCCACCTTGTCAGCTTGGGGGTTTGAACTTGCAACCTTCCGGTTACTAGTCCAACGCTCCAACCACTAGGCTACGCTGCCGCCCCATATGTTTGCATTATCGTCACAAATAAATTGCTTTATACTTATAAAACACTTCAACCAGTAAAATGCTCTTTAGCTAGCTTTGCCATCAGAACGACAAATCTGTCGTTCTACCCCTGAACAGGCAGTTAACCCACTGTTCCTAGGCCGTCATTGAAAATAAGAAATTGTTCTTAACTGACTTGAAGGTAAAATAAAAAAAATGGTTTTCTGTGAATATCTTCTGTAATGTTACTATTGTTAATTACCGTAAATATTAGAAAGCCGGGTTTGACCGTCGGTGTTGTATGAGCTACAGAACAGTACCGTTATCTAGCTAGATAACGTTATGTCCTAACTAGGCACAACAAGGTTTGGATTATTTCCCTCAACTATATTTGTTCCCATATATTGTATATCGTTTCCATAAAGCCAACATGGCTTTACATTCATTAACGTAAGTTTCCAATCTGGAGCAGTTCTCAGTTTTGTGATAATGAACGAGCAAACGTTGACTAACTAAGTAAGTGTAACGGATGTGAAACGGCTAGCTTAGTTAGCGGTGTGCGCTAAATAGCGTTTCAATCGGTTACGTCACTTGCTCTGAGACCTTGAAGTAGTAGTTCCCCTTGCTCTGCAAGGGCCGTGGCTTTTGTGGAGCGATGGGTAACGATGCTTCGTGGGTGACTGTTGTTGATGTGTGCAGAAGGTCCCTGGTTCGCGACCGGTTATGGGCGAGGGTACGGTTTAAAATTATACTGTTACATTGGTGCCGTGACCCGGATTACTGGTTGCTGCGGAAAAAGGAGGAAGGTCAAAAGGGGGGTGAGTGTAACGGATGTGAAACGGCTGGCTTAGTTAGCGGTGTGCGCTAAATAGTTTTTCAATCGGTTACGTCACTTGCTCTGAGACCTTGAAGTAGTAGTTCCCCTTGCTCTGCAAGGGCTGCGGCTTTTGTGGAGCAATGGGTAACGATGCTTCGTGGGTGACTGTTGTTGATGTGTGCAGAAGGTCCCTGGTTCACGCCCGGGTATGGGCGAGGGGACGGTTTAAAATTATACTGTTACATAAGGACGGTGACCTGTCCAGGCGAGATGTTGCAATGAGCTGAATCGTCAATGGAGGTCTTCCTCTTTATATAGCCTGCTACAGCCAGCAACACTATTAACTCACAAGGGGGCATAACGTTACATGTACAATACTATCCCATTTTGGAAACGTTACATGGACAATACTATCCCATTTTGGAAACGTTACATGTCCACGTTAATTATCTTTTCAGAACTTCTCAGAAATTAATCAAGTCCATGGAATGGATATAGACAAAAAGAGAATTCAATGACTAGCAGAGGTAGAGAGACGAGGCAGGGGGAGGACATCATCCTGCTATTTTGACAGTCCCTGAAGGAAAATACAGAAGAGGTATTTGCTCTTATTCCTTCCCTTTCTCTGATGTATTTTGTAATAAAATTAGCAAGTGTAGTAAGATCAATGCTTTACGAGGACTGGAGACCACAGCAGCGATTCTGCTCTTGCCCTACCTCTTCAATGAGGATCCGAGTGGCCTTTATGTCCGTGACATGGTATGCTTATGCACCATTCATCTGTTTCTTCATAAACATAGGTGTGCATGCTTATATAAAACTACAGCTGAACATTTGTTATTGTCTTTGTTAATTGTATGTATATTAATCTTTTCTTACTTTTGTTGACACAGATTTCACCGCTCTTCACTCCTTTACTGCACATCGGTGGAAATCTATTTCACCATGAGAGTGAAATCCCGCTGGCCTTTGATGGGGAGAACATCCACGCCCTCGAGGACGTCTCCATGGGACTTGGGGCTCCGCTTGGGCTGTATTCTTTTTTAAATGTCCCTTAAATTTCCCAAAAATGTCAGAAAAACTTTAACTGTTGTTTTTATGTTGTTTTACATCATCATTTGTAAAAAAAAAAAAAAAAAAGTTGGGTAAATTGTTTTGTAAATATTAATTCACATTTGTTAATTCTAAATATTTGTCGTGCCACTAAATAAACAATTAATTATTTAAGTCAATATTGTCAATATTATTATAATATGTTTTTATAATGGAGGGAAGGTGGACAGGGAGTTAAAAAATGAACCCCAAAGGTTCTTTGAGGAACCATGATAAGGGGTTCTTCAAATAACATATAGGGGTTCCTACAAAAGGTTCTTCAAATAACTGTTTTAGCTTTTTGTCTGAAAGTATTTTCTCAACTGCGATACCAACTCCAGTCAGCAGATGGCGATGTGCGTCTTTCAGGTGATTCTGCCACTGGGACGTATAATCTAGTGGATGGGACGCTCCTTCAACATCAACAGTTAGTCAGATACTTTGGTTCACTCAAACTTGATTTATTCAATAAATCTAGCAACTCCTCTCATACTGGGAAGACCCCCACAGGCCTTAAGGGCAGTTTTATTTCAAATGTAGTACCCGGACTGAGAAAATCCTATAAGCGTTTTATAGTTCCATCCTTAGGGTAACTTACCGTAACAGTTTCTGAGACAACTGCCCAGACTTTGCAGACTGTTTAATGATGCTTAAACCTCATCTTTATCAAATTATCCATTAAAGATACCAACTTAAAACCTACGTTTGTCTACATACGGGTTGCTTAAATCATATTCCGAGTTTTACTTTATCAAATCTCTAGTAATCATTAAACACACATACAATTCATCATATGTTCATATATTCACAGAATCCATATAAAAATAAATTCTTAGCGACTCACGAAAACCATTCAATTGGCTTTTTCAAGGACTCTCCATAGCTAAGAAGCAACTCTCCAAACATACTCCCAGCAGAATAAAAAAATAACCTTTTGTTTCCCAGACAATGACCATAGGATCCTCAACTGTTCTCTAACCTTCCAGAGACCACGGCAAAATCAAGCCTCCCAGGAACTATAGACCTTCTGCTGCTTTCTAAAATATCATCCCGTTTATTATCCAAATTTCAATAATCTGAGTAAGCATATTTCTATATGTTACTATCCAAACGTCAGATTTAGACTCATTTCCACATTCACACAACTCTCATATCAGTCTCACAATGCTATTCCCAAACATACCTAATCAATTAGTTTTTCAACAATATTTTTACCTGCAGGAATATTTTCACATTTCTATCTCATGGTTCGTTCCTAGGATAATGCAACTCATACATTTACACCCAGAGCCTCCTGACTGGGCCCTGTTTACACCCCCACACAGGAGTACACACTCAGATCCTGACTCGGCCCTGTTTACGCCTCCAAGGTGCCCCCTCGCATAAGAATACACACTCCGAGCCTCCTGACTGGGCCCTGTTTACACCCCCACACAGGAGTACACACTCAGGTCCTGACTCGGCCCGGTTTACGCCTCCAAGGTGCCCCCTCACATAGGAATACACACTCAGAGCCTACGAGGATTTTCTAAAAACTCTCACCTTTTAAAAAAACTTGGTGTATAGAATCTGCTCGCTGCCTCTCAGGTCTAAGGTGGGTCCATCTGCTCCGTTCCTGAAGTGTGGTCTCCATGAGATTGAGGGATCGATAAGTTTGAGGGATCCCTCGAGGACGATTTACCCAGGTCGTCAGGAGCGGGTCACCAAGTCAAGATTCACATCCCCATTGCCAAATGTGGTGGTTAATTTCTTTAATATCAAATGAGAAACAAACTTATCACACAAGTCAGATTTATTCTTAAACTAAATCTTTATTCACTTATTAATAAGGGAGCAGGTCAATACACACACACACATATAAAGTGAATCAATTGAGTGCTCTACAATAATATTGGCTGGTCAACAAATCACCCCCAGATGATTCGTTGAGAGCCACGAGACAAAAGTACAAAGGTCTTTTATAGCTAAGATACACCCCTTTCAACCTACATGACCAACAACAGATGTATAGAACGGGTCACAAGGTTAAGATTTGTATGAAAGATACTTATAATTTACAGCAGACAGTATCTGCTGTAAAAACAGTACTCTTTGTGTAGAGACCAGGGTCTGTCCCTGGGGTCATCTCTCCCTGATACCATAGAGAACAGAAACATTAACTCATAATCTGGAATGCAGTCTCTTTAGGTTTTATCACACAAAAGACATTGTAAATCTCCTGTCAGTGTTTTCTCCCAGAAGCACATCCTCAGTAGAACACAGACACAATAGTTCTAAGAACCCTCTATTCTGTTGCATAAAACAACCATTTGATACAATAAAAGTACAATAACATAATGTTGAAGTTTTGCTCTCAGTGTCCACTGAAAGTTGACTTGTAACAACAACTGGGACCTAAAAGACACCCACCATGAGACCCACTAAATCTGCCCAAGAAAGGCAAACAAAATAAAAACCCACAACAAACTTAAAAACAGGAAGAAAACCAAAACGGTAGCGCAACTAAAGGTGTTGATTTGTCACATCTATCAAGACAACTGGAGAACCTGGACACGCTCAGGTGAAAAACCTTCTCACTAACGAGATGGACAAGCCAGCACAGGTGTAACACATACTGACTAACGAGGTGACACCAATCAGTGCGTCCTACGTGCTAACGAGCAAGACGTGCTAAAGTCCAACCTCAAAACATAAATGGAAAAACCAAAGCCTGTATCACCTTCCCCCTTAAGACAACAAACATATCCTATATTTTTGTTGGACACGTTTGCTCACCACCAACAGAAAACAACTTCCATTTCACATTATAATCAACTACAATGCTTCACCTTCACCAATATAAACATGGTGTCTACTGGCTGTCAACAATTAAAAACAAGAAAAAACACCTATTCCTAAATAATAATAAACAATCATGTTATTTTTTTCTCCTTTTTCTTTCTATAGAATCCTACAACTCACTTGCTTCTAGAACTCTAGTCTTCCTAAAACTCACTAGCTTCTAGAACTCTCGTCTTCCTCCTCTTGGAACGAGCCCAAACAAAACTCAGATCAAATTGTATTAGTCACATGCACCGAATACAACAGTGAAATGCTTCCTTATGAGCCCCTAACCAACAGTGCAGTTTCAATACGGAAAAGAATAAGAGATAAAACTCCAAATAAACACACTGGCTCAACGCAAAACACAAATCTTTTTGACTGCCCACCCCAGAGATAATCAGCAACCAAATTTTCCTTACCACGGACTGATTTCAAGAGGAAACTCCTGCGATATCCGTAATAACTTTCCACCTCACTGCGGAGCTTCTCTCTCTTTTCAGGGTTCACTAGATAGGCATGTTGTTGGATCTGGGCCCAGTCCCCAATATCATGCTCTAGAACATTTGGTTTGGCACATGTGAGAATTAACCCTGATATTCTAAAAACAGGGCAACAATGTCAATATAATTGTACCAAAAAATTGTCATGTTGGTTGCATGAATAAATATCACTACCAAATGTTACATGAAATGTAAATATGAAATATTTGATTGCATAGTCATATTTTCAACGTCTTTTCAATATAATTTTGCTTGGTGGGATAGCCCAATGTCAAAACACAGTTTTAACGTGTCCAAATCAATAACCAATATGCAGGAACAGTTTGGGGATAAATTGAAAACCTAAACATAACATGTGCTATATACACAAACATCTGCCACAATAATCATATTACTTGTATTTTTTAAACAAGCTCCTTATAAACTGCACAAACACCAGAAACACTGTTGTTTTGACAAATATCAATAAATCACTGATATCGATTAGGTGGGAAATTAGGTTGTACGTGCTGTTGAAACTGACACAACAAAAAAACACATGGAAATGGGAGATATATTTTACCTCCCTGGTTAGAGGACAACCTGCAGAAGAGTCAGCTACATTTGGGAGTGATGCATTAAATTTAGGGGTCGCTAAACAAGGGAATGCAACACTTATTTGTCATCACTCATCGATATCATGCTAAAAAAAATTGTGAGAGGAGAGAGATGAGGTTGCACGTCCTGTTAAAACTAACAGCTCAAAAACCACACGGAATCTGGGAGTACATCCCTGGTTAGAGGACAATTTGTAGAAAACAGCACGCCACATTTTGAAGTGTTGCATTTTGATTCAAGTGGGTCACCAACGTGGTAAGTGTAACACAACTCCTAATTGTCCCTAGAATTTCTAAGCAAACAGCTGGAGGCAGGGCTTTCTCCTGTAGATCTCCATTTGAATGGAATGGTCTGCCTATCCATGTGAGAGACGCAGACTCGGTCTCAACCTTTAAGTCTTTACTGAAGACTCATCTCTTCAGTAGGTCATATGATTGAGTGTAGTCTGGCCCAGGAGTGTGAAGGTAAACGGAAAGGCTCTGGAGCAACGAACCGTCCTTGCTGTCTCTGCCTGGCCGGTTCCCCTCTCTCCACTGGGATTCTCTGCCTCTAACCCTATTACAGGGGCTGAGTCACTGGCAAACTGGTGCTCTCTCATGCCGTCCCTAGGAGGGGTGCATCACTTGAGTGGGTTGTGTCACTGACGTGATCTTCCTGTCTGGGTTGGCGCTCCCCCTTGGGTTGTGCCGTGGCGGAGATCTTTGTGGGCTTTACTCGGCCTTGTCTCAGGATGGTAAGTTGGTGGTTGAAGATATCCCTCTAGCGGTGTGGGGGCTGTGCTTTGGCAAAGTGGGTGGGGTTATATCCTTCCTGTTTGGCCCTGTCCGGGGGTATCATCGGATGGGGCCACAGTGTCTCCTGACCCCTCCTGTCTCAGCCTCCAGTATTTATGCTGCAGTAGTTTGTGTCAGGGGGCTAGGGTCAGTTTGATATATCTGGAGTACTTCTCCTGTCTTATCCGGTGTCCTGTGTGAATTTAAGTATGCTCTCTCTAATTCTTTCTTTCTCACTCTCGGAGGACCTGAGCCCTAGGACCAGGCCTCAGGACTACCTGGCACGATGACTCCTTGCTGTCCCCAGTCCACCTGGCCGTGTTGCAGCTCCAGTTTCAACTGTTCTGCCTGCGGCTATGGAACCCTGACCTGTTCACCGGATGTGCTACCTGTCCCAAACCTGCTGTTTTCAACTCTCTAGAGACAGCAGGAACGGAAGAGATACTCTTAATGATCGGCTATGAAAAGCCAACTGACATTTACTCCTGAGGTGTTGATCTGTTGCACCCTCGACAACTACTGTGATTATTATTATTTGACCTGCTGGTCATTTATGAACATCTTGGCCATGTTCTGTTATAATCTCCACCCGGCACAGCCAGAAAAGGGCTGGCCACCCCTCATAGCCTGGTTCTTCTCTAGGTTTCTTCCTAGGTTTTGGCCTTTCTAGGGAGTTTTTCCTAGCCACCGTGCTTCTACACCTGCATTGCTTGCTGTTTGGGGTTTTAGGCTGGGTTTCTGTACAGCACTTTGAGATATCAGCTGATATAAGAAGGGCTTTATAAATAAATTTGATTTGATCCAAACTCTTTTTTAGTTTGTCAATTTTTGTTAAATCACATAAATAGTACTCTTCCATTTCAGAGCCTGGATTTTTCCCCATTAGGCTAATATCCATAACATGTTGATATCAATTCATAAGTGGGCACACGTTTAGGCTTCTACATTGTGAAATCATTACAATACTCCTACTACAATGTTAAAAAATTCTACATTGTGACATTAATTCATTGAAATCATGAAACAACTACTTCATGTATGTTTTTCTAATATTTGATCAGATCTTTTATCAGATTATCTCTGGTCACAGCTATGAGATTTCAATCCTGTGTGTTCTCTGGTGTTGAGTCAGATGGCCAGATATAGTAAATCTCTTCCCACATTGATCACAGCTATAAGGTTTCTCTCCTGTGTGTGTTCTCTGTGTAGATCAGGCTGTGCCAGACTGAGTAAATCTCTTCCCACATTGATCACAGCTATAAGGTTTTTCCTGTGTGTGTTCTCCTGTGTGTGACAAATCTCTTCTCTGTGTGTGTAGAGTCAGATTGCTCCCTCCAGATTGACTAAATCTCTTCCCACATTGATCACAGCTATAAGGTTTCTCTCCTGTGTGTGTTCTCTGGTGTAGAGTCAGGTTGCCAGATTGAGCAAATCTCTTCCCACATTGATCACAGCTATAAGGTTTCTCTCCTGTGTGTGTTCTCTGGTGTAGAGTCAGGTGCTCAGATTGAGCAAATCTCTTCCCACATTGATCACAGCTATAAGGTTTCTCTCCTGTGTGTGTTCTCTGGTGTAGAGTCAGACTGCCAGATGAGTAAATCTCTTCCCACATTGATCACAGCTATAAGGTTTCTCTCCTGTGTGTGTTCTCTGGTGTTGAGTCAGATGCTGCCAGATTGACAAATCTCTTCCCACATTGATCACAGCTATAAGGTTTCTCTCCTGTGTGTGTTCTCTGGTGCACTGTCAGATCTCCAGATCGACTAAATCTCTTCCCACATTGATCACAGCTATAAGGTTTCTCTCCTGTGTGTGTTCTCTGTGTAGACTGTCAGATTGTCAGATGAGTAAATCTCTTCCCACATTGATCACAGCTATAAGGTTTCTCTCCTGTGTGTGTTCTCTGGTGTAGAGTCAGATTGCAAGATGACTAAAACTCTTCCCACATTGATCACAGCTATAAGGTTTCTCTCCTGTGTGTGTTCTCTGGTGTGCAGTCAGATCTCCAGATGACTAAATCTCTTCCCACATTGATCACAGCTATAAGGTTTCTCTCCTGTGTGTGTTCTCTGGTGTCTGTCAGATCTCCAGATCGACTAAATCTCTTCCCACATTGATCACAGCTATAAGGTTTCTCTCCTGTGTGTGTTCTCTGGTGTAGAGTCAGGTGCTCAGATTGAGAAAATCTCTTCCCACATTGATCACAGCTATAAGGTTTCTCTCCTGTGTGTGTTCTCTGGTGTAGAGTCAGATTGCCAGATTGACTAAAACTCCTCCCACATTGATCACAGCTATAAGGTTTCTCTCCTGTGTGTGTTCTCTGGTGTAGAGTCAGATTGCCAGATTGACTAAAACTCTTCCCACATTGATCACAGCTATAAGGTTTCTCTCCTGTGTGTGTTCTCTGGTGTGAGTCAGATTGCCAAGATTGACTAAAACTCTTCCCACATTGATCACAGCTATAAGTGTGTTCTCTTCTCTGAGTAAAACTCTTCCCACATTGATCACAGTATGGTTTCTCTCCTGTGTGTGTTCTCTGTCAGATCTCCAGATGAAGTAAATCTCTTCCCACATTGATCACAGCTATAAGGTTTCTCTCCTGTGTGTGTTCTCTGATGAATTTTAATGCCTGATGATGTGAATCTCTTCCCACAGTCAGAGCAGCAGTGAGTTCTCTTCCCTGTGGGTCTCTGCGGGTGTTTATTGAGGTGTTCTGATCTGGAGAGACTCTTCTCTGTCTCCTCAGCATCATGAGGTTGTTGAGGCTCCCCAGAGGATCCACGATAGTCACGTCTCTCTCCTGTGTGAACAACAAAGTCAGACAGATGATTAAAGGCCCACAACAGCGATAATCCAGTGTAAAAGTTGATGCCAACAGCATAGCCATGATGTTGTACAACAATTGATGTCTGTAATGAATGTTAAAATTGTCTTAAAATGAGCAAGAAGTCATATTTTGTCTTGTTTTCACATTAGTAGTAACATCTAAGATTGTAGACTAGAAATAAGTTATTCATGTTGTTGAAACTCTAAGCAGTGTGGTAGAAGACTTTTGGTCTACAATACAGGCCCCTTTGTGTTTTCTAAAATTGCGGCACGAGGGCAATTTGATTGCATAAACTCCTCCATGCTAATGAGGAAACCACTAGTTATGGATGTCGTATATCTGGTGTGACAAGAGATGAAAAGAATCTGCCCACTCCATCAAGCAATGGGGACAGCAACACAGGGCATTCCTCATGGACCTCATGGAACCATGGACCACACCTGCAGAAACTGGACAACAGGGGGAAGCAGAGGAGATACCTATCATAGACTTCTCCCAGCTGACGCTTGACATGCCACCTACGCCGCCTCAAGTGGTAGAAACAACCAGCTGGTATCATTAAGTAGAATCAGCCAACAGTAACACGGAAGCAGCAGAATGGGAGTTAGTAGTGCATGACCTAGATTTAGAATAAGAAGCTTCCATTTAGACACAGGTCTAAGATGACATAATAAGCAATCTACAGTCCCAGAGTAAGCACTCAGTGTAAGCAATCTACAGTCCCCGAGTAAGCACTCAGTGTAAGCAATCTACAGTCCCAGAGTAAGCACTCAGTGTAAGCAATCTACAGTCCCCGTAAGCACTCAGTAAGCAATCTACAGGCCGGTGCAAGCAGCAGGGCAGTGTCAGTGTGAAAGTGTGGTTTAGCCACAGCTCCAGAAACTTGCGAACTTCCCCTGTAAAAAGGTATATAAAGAGAACAGAGATCATAAGAGAGGCATGATCCTCACTGACATATGAGACAGACTTCATATGGAGAATCATCATAGGTAAATTTACTATTGCACTATACGCTTTTTGTTAGACTAGAACAATATTTGAAACACAGGGGTCTTGACACCTCTTGATCACAGACAAAGCGGCAGTCAAACAGTGAGACATCAAGTACAGATGTGATTAGCAATACAAGGAAACAGCCAAGTACCAGTTACAATATATTGAGTCTATACACAGAGTTGGAAGTGAATAGTATTAGGATATATGCTTTTTGTTAGACTAGAACAATATTTTGGATAATTTTGCCTAAGTACTTATTGGATCAATATCTGAAGCTACTTGTTTGAACTTTAGAACCCGAAACTGAGTCTCTGGGGAGACAATCACAGACAAAGCGGCAGTCACACAGTGAGACATCAGGACAATGTGATTGACCAAGTACCGGTTACAATATATTGAGTCCATACACAGAGTTGGAAGTGTATTAAGATATTGGAATTGAACTAGCGTTAGTGCTTTTTACAGGAAAGTGACCAAGGGGCTGAGCATTTAAGTAATTGAACTATTTTTGCTATTTAGTCAATATTGTTAGAAGTGTTAACGCATTTAAAGTTTTGCAATATTATCTGGCATAGCTTAAAGCATTAAGGATTGATTGAGCATTATTGATGTATTAGGAAACTGTAGAACCATTGAATTGTAATAATGTGTATAAGACAAAAAACAGAGTGACTTTAATAAAAGCTTGAAACTTTGACAACTAGGCCAGATTAACGATCTGGAGAGCAAACGGCTTTGACACTCTCACTGAACAGAAAGTGACCCTGGTTATAGGTTCAAGTGATTGCACTAAAGAATATTTCATTGTGTGGACAATAATATATTTTTAGGAGAGTCAAAATATATACCAATACTAGTTTCCAAGTGACTACTAGCTGACGAGCATAATAACCAATAGAAGAAGTTATTAGGTATTGATATATACAGAGGTAAAAGAGACTTGAAGGTAAGGAATTATAGGAGGAATCCATAACACTCAGAATATTTAAATAGGAGTATATCTATCCAAGACCTCATACTAGACCGGAAAATAAGGGAGTGACAACGTGAACGAAGGAACAAACCCAACTCACGCGAAGGGCCATTACGAAGAAATAGAAGGGTTGGTAGGGCCGCACAGGCTAGGCCCTTGTTACACCGCAGTAACTAAAATCCTAAAGTACTCTGCCCAGCCAGAAGACAGCCTAGGCCCTTGTTACACCGCAGTAACTAAAATCCTAAAGTGTACTCTGCCCAGCCAGAAGACGTAATGTAGAGGCATTTTGCTGCAGGTATTTGGCAAAAGTCAGCACCGTGACACTTAATGAGGAAAAACCTAGTTATGGATGTAGTATATCTTAATGAGGAAACCACTAGTTATGGATGTAGTATATCTGCTAATGAGGAAACCACTAGTTATGGATGTAGTATATCTGAAACCACTAGTTATAATGAGGAAACCACTAGTTATGGATGTAGTATATCTGGTAATGAGGAAACCACTAGTTATGGATGTAGTATATCTGGTAATGAGGAAACCACTAGTTATGGATGTAGTATATCTGGTAATGAGGAAACCACTAGTTATGGATGTAGTATATCTGGTAATGAGGAAACCACTAGTTATGGATGTAGTATATCTGGTAATGAGGAAAACCACTAGTATATTATGGATGTAGTATATCTGGTAATGAGGAAACCACTAGTTATGGATGTAGTATATCTGGTAATGAGGAAACCACTAGTTATGGATGTAGTATATCTGGTAATGAGGAAAAAGATTAGTATATTAATGAGGAAACCACTAGTTATGGATGTAGTATATCTGCCAGGAGCAAAAATGGTAGCAAAGATTTGTATTCACAATGTATTCTGAATGGGGGAAAACTCTGGGAAGTAACCTCCATTTCCAGGTTGCTTATGAGAGCATTTCACACTACTTTGGGTGTTAATTGTAAGGATCGATTGAATGTCCTGCTTGAATGTGAATAATGTTTGTGTATCGCAACATGTTTGTGTAATCAAAAAACACTTCAACCAGTAAAATGCTTTTTGGCTTTTCCATCAACCTGACAATGAGGGTTTGTACACTGTTTGCCATATTGGCCCACAACTTCACCTAACAACAAATATACCTGAAATGAACGAAGAAGCACTTTGGTTGTTGTTGCATGACATACTGTGGGGCAAAAAAGTATTTAGTCAGCCACCAATTGCGCAAGTTCTCCCACTTAAAAAGATGAGAGGCCTGTAATTTTCATCATAGGTACACTTCAACTGTGACAGACAAAATGAGAGAATATACTATATATCCTAGAAACCTGGTTAAACTATCATTATGACATCATGGATGAATTCTAGAATATACTATATAGCCTAGAAAACTAGCCTAGAAACCTGGTTAAATTATCACTATGACCTCATGGATGGCCAGTCCTTGTATTCATAGTGTAGTGAATTCAGGGAGAGGCCCTGAGCTGAACTCAAACCTGGGTCCAGCGACTGTCAAGTCAACACCTTTTAACTGTTATGCCAAGATGTCTGAACTTCTTGACGAGGTCGCTAGATGTTGGGTTAAGGTTTCTACAATATCGTTCTCTATGAATTTGAGAGTGGTTACACTTCTCCTTCCCCCATCCCTCAGCTGTTAACCAAGTCTCTGGGCAGCCATTTTGTTGCTGTTTAAAAACCCCACACAACCCAGCAATCTGCAGTTCAAACAATAACAAATCTGTCATTCCACCACTATTTTGGTAATAAAAGATTATGGGGTTGGAGAAATGTAACTACAGACAGACCTATGGATGCAAGGACTGACCATCCATGATATCAACATTATAGTTTTAACCATGTTGAGGCAGCAGGGTAGCCTAGTGGTTAGAGCGTTGGACTAGTAACCGGTTGCAAGTTCACATCCCCGAGCTGACATGGTACAAATCTGTCGTTCTGCCCCTGAACAGGCAATTAACCCACTGTTCCTAGTCCGTTAATGAAAATAAGAATTTGTTCTTAACTGCTATAGTGTTGATTTACATTGTTTCTAAACATTATAGTAAAAAAATATTATTTGGGGTTCTGATGGGGTACAACAGTTGAACTCAGCTCATGAGGCATGTGTTATATTCTTCAAGAATCAATGGCTGTAAATAAATAATTTAAAAGTCACAATATGGGTGTAGCGATTGCAGATTTCCGCCTTAACACCAAACATCAGTTCAACTGCAGAGTTTGTGCCTCTGTTGTTAAGACAGTACTTACTAGTGTTAATCAGGGAACGGTTTCTCAAAACCATGTTATGGCTAAATTCTTCGTTTGAACCATTGGATGCCTTAAGATGCGTTTGGGAAACCGGAACCAGATATCCAGGTTCCTCCTCTTCCTCCTTTTTCGATGTAACAGTCATCTCCTCCCCCTCCTCTTTCGCGCCATAAACTGCATCTTCCTCTCCTTTCACTGTAACATCATCCTCCTCTTTCACTCTGAACGCGTCCTCCTCTTCTTTCACAGTAACGGCCCCACTCTCTACTTCTTGTTTTACTGTGATATGATATTCTCTTCATTAGAAGGAGAGTAGCTTAGTGACCGCATGGTCGGAGATGTTTAGCTAGGCTAATGCTAACTTAACCACCCCGCTAGCTGAATAATAATAACACCGTAAAATGAAATTAAATTGGATAACTAACTAGACGACAGAAGTGGGTTTAAAACTGGGGAATAGCATAGTGAGCGCATGGTCGGGGATGTTAGCTAGGCTAATGCTAACTTAACCACCCCGCTAGCTGAATAATAATAACTACACCGTAAATATGAAATTAAATCGGATAACTAACTAGACGACAGAAATGGGTTTAAAACACAGTGGCTAATATACACGAAAGCGTCTAAAGAGCTATATTGGTTCGGCTAATTCCTCTATCAAGCTACGGAGGTGTTTGACGAGCTGTTGCTGCTGATGAAAGAAGCGTTCCGTCCACTACATTATACGTCACACCAGCAGCATCATAACCTTAAATTCCCAGACCGCCATCTGCTGACTGGAGTGGGAAAATTTTCAGCAGTTGGGTAGGAAAAATTTTATTTAATTTTCAGACAAAAAGTTAAAGGGTAGGAATAATTTCAAACGACGCTAAAGTCCTAAAATATTAATTAGAGCTGCTGCTGCACCCCCCCTAAATAAATCAATATCAGTCAATATTTTTTTTCTGTGATTTATTTTTTCGTCAACCGTTCCATCACATCTTAAACTTCCTATCGGTTTGGCACTTGGACCGGGGGGAGGCTGCTGCTGCACAAGTGACTGTTGGACTTTCTTCATCAAAGATGGCGGACAGAAATACGAGGATGGAAGCAAATGTAAGGGATTAAAGACGTCATAATGAATCATGCAAAAAACATGTACAGTTGACAGGAATGTTAGTTAATGGAGAGACAAACGATTATGCTTGTTTTAAATCATAGTTCATTTACGTAAATCGTGATTTAGCCAGCTTAGCTGGGCTAGTTTTATAGGTGTTGTGACATGAGTATGAAATTGTCATTCTGGTTGTTTTAGGACACCTTAAACAACCCACAAACCAGGCGGTCGTTTTGTGAAAAAGTGGATGTATAGAATCTAGCTGGCTGAAGAATTTACTGCAAATTGAATGTACAAATTTGTATTTGCCATGCAGATAGATGAAATAACGTATGTTATTGTGCAGTGGATGACTGTGCAGTGGATGATTAAAATCCCTGTATGCCCATGGATGTGTAGCTAGCTATCTAGCCGATCTGTGTATGGACCCAAATGTTTGGAATACATATTAGTTCAGAACCTAGCTATGAACCTCAACTATCATAGCCAGTTGTATCAACTTCAAAACAGCCTGAATGACATTAATGAAGCCTATGGATTGAGTAGAATATAATATCATGTTTTGCCAAGGATTCAAGTCAAATATACATGTAGTTATTACCATGCATGAGATCCCCACATTGTAGCCTGTACATTTAATATATTCACTGATCATGTACTCTATCTTGGCAAATTAATGTGCAGTTTAGGTATGAATGTCTTTGAGGTGATCAAATTCCTGTCTTTGAATGACGCCGTGTCTGCATGTATGTATTACAATTATACACTTCAACAGTGTTTACCAATCTTGGTCCTGGGACATCAATGGTTACACATTGTAACTAATAGACTAGAAACAGGATTTAACTAGTTAATTCATATATACAGAAATATATATTTTTTAAACACTACACTACACTTCCTATGCATCTTCCTTGTGGTCCTTCTGTAGCTCAGTTGGTAGAGCATGGCGCTTGTAACGCCAGGGTAGTGGGTTCGATCCCTGGGACCACCCATACGTAGAATGTATGCACACATGACTGTAAGTCGCTTTGGATAAAAGCGTCTGCTAAATGGCATATATTACTCTTAACACTGGTTCATCTCAACATCTAATGCCCTTCATCTGCATTGATCTGGTAAACACAGGATAGGTGGAGTAATTCATCACATCACACTTCATTTCAACCAGTAGAGAATGTGAAACACTTTATTGAAAAGCTTATTATCCAAGTGTTATAAATACAAGTTCAATCTGTCCATCAATGCACATCTGTTGTGAATTATAAAAACAGAGGAAGAAAGAGGAGGAGAGAGAGAGGTGTTAAAGACAGAAAGGGAAAGAGGTAAACACATAGGAGCAGGGAAGGCAGCACATGATTAATGAATCACAGTGCTACATAACTGTTCTCTCAGTTCATCACAATTACATAACCATTGGGCCGACTAGAGACACTGTTATCTTAAAAGCAGGTGAGGTGGCGATGATGGGACTGGGGGTTGGCATCCTCTCACATCAAAACATACCTGCAGACCAGAGACAGATGGAGAGAGTGAGCATGTTTAAGCCTTGTGTATTTATTTTTTTAAGTTAATCTTGTGTATTTATTTTTTAATCTAACATTGTTAATCATCAATCAGGAGGTGAAATGCAAAACTGACCTGGGATCATTAACTCTGGGACTACTGCATCTCTATCTGTATTTCAATGTAAAGCATCTCTTTAATAATACTTCCTGTATAATATAAACTGACCTGGGATCATTAACTCTGGGACTACTGCATCTCTATCTGTATTTCAATGTAAAGCATCTCTTTAATAATACTTCCTGTATAATATAAACTGACCTGGGATCATTAACTCTGGGACTACTGCATCTCTATCTGTATTTCAATGTAAAGCATCTCTTTAATAATACTTCCTGTATAATATAAACTGACCTGGGATCATTAACTCTGGGACTACTGCATCTCTATCTGTATTTCAATGTAAAACATCTCTTTAATAATACTTCATGTTGACCTGACCAACTGACCTCTCACCTCTGATCATGCTGTGTCCTCTATGTAGCCAGTTCAGATGCAGGAGGGGTTCACCTAAACAGCTGATATAACCCAGAGGATTTAGGGAGAAGGGGAGAGAGGGATGAAGTGAAGGAGAGAGACCGTTATTGAGAAAATAAGGTAGTTAAAGTGACAGTGTTCAACTGGAATCTGTGTGTGGCCTCACCTGGTGTCCACACCACACTAAGTGGCTGCAGAGTACTTTATGCTGAAAAACTATATCTGCTTTTGGTTAGGTTATAATGATGGTAGAACCCTTTTTACGTCCTAAAAAGAATGTATGCTTTGCATGCTTACGTTTCACGTGTTAGTCATCAGTTATCTTGCTTACATTCTTCTTCCTGTATCCTTCTGACCATAGTACGTCCAGCTGTCATAAACGTACGTATGGTCTTGGTTAATGTACTCTTTCAAAAATAGAGTATAGCCTGAGTGTCATATGGCCTGGGTGAACTTGACATTGGTGTCTGTCTTTAAGCGGCATCTAGTCCATCTGCTGACTGGACGTAGTTGAGTAAATATAAATGAATAAAGACAGACACCAATGTCAAGTTCAATAGCCTTGTTTGTGCATTGTACAAATCCCTACACGTGGAGTCCGGGGAACAGTCCGGCTAGTCGAATACCTATCAACTAGACTCCGTAACAAAAACCCACATGGGGGCTTATTTGACACCAAATCAACAACAGAAATTACTAAAACACAAATTGCTAATGTAGGATGTAAAAGGTGGATTTTATGATGTAATGTCAACTTAATACATTTCTATCCCAGGACCATTCAATTTTCAACTCACCCACAGCAATTCTCCATAAATCTGCTGTGGATTACCCAGAATCCCGAAATAAATGAATACATATGTGATCATTCAAAAACATATCTGTTTGTGCTCATAGGGAACCAGATCTTCAATACAACTAAGTTACTAAGTCTTTAACCACACTGTGTTGTTACACTGGTGAGTAAAAACTCAGGCGTCCTACACTTTAACTTGATGTCTGAAAACAAAATAAACATTTTACTCAACTGCGTTACCCACTCCAGTCAGCAGATGGCGGTCTGGGATTTTAAGGCGATGCTGTTGGTGTGACGTATAAAACAGCAGCAACAGTTTGTCAGAAACCTTGGTTGCTTGCAAGTGTAACAGTATAATTTTAAACCGTCCCCTCGCCCATAAGGGCGCGAACCAGGGACCTTCTGCACACATCAACAACAGTCACCCACGAAGCATCGTTACCCATCGCTCCACAAAACTCACGGCCCTTGCAGAGCAAGGGGAAACACTACTTCAAGGTCTCTGAGCAAGTGATTCACCAATTGAATAAACGCTATTTAGCACACACCGCTAACTAAGCTAGCCGTTTCACATCCGTTACACAAGACAAATAGCCGAACCAATATAGCTCTTTAGACGCTTTCGTGTATATTAGCCACTGTGTTTTAAACACACTTCTGTCATCTACTTAGTTATCTGATTTAATTTCATATTTACGGTGTTGTTGTTATTATTCAGTGCGGGCTGGTTAAGTTAGCATTAGCCTAGCTAGCTAACATCCCCGACCATGCGGTCACTAAGCTACTCTTTCTAAAGAGGAGGAAGATAGCACAGTAAATCAAGAAGTAGAGGGTGAGGAAGTTACAGATTGCTGGGTTGTGTGGGTTTTTTAAACAGCATCAAAATGACTGCCCAGAGACTTGGTTTGGTGAACAGCTGAGGGATGGGGGAAGGAGAAGTGTAACCACTCTCAAATGCATAGCGAAAGCTATTGTAGCAACCGTAACCCAACAACTAGCGAGCATGTCAAGAGGTTCCGACATCTTGGCGTAACAGTTATAAGGTGTTGGCTTACAGTCACTGGACCCAGGTTTGAGTTCAGCTCAGGGCTCCCCCTGAATTCACTATGAATACAAGGACTGGCCATCCATGATGTCACAATGATTGTTTTAACCAGGTTTCTAGGCTATATAGTATATTCTAGAATTCATCCATGATGTCATAATGATAGTTTAAACAGGTTTCTAGGCTATATATTCATATTCTAGAATTCATCCATGATGTCATAATGATAGTTTAAACAGGTTTCTAGGCTATATAGTATATTCTAGAATTCATCCATGATGAAGTTTAACCATCAACCATATATTCTAGAATTCACCAATTCGACCGATTATGATTTTCAACACCGATAACGATTATTGGAGGACCAAAAAGCAGATTCCGATTAATCGGCCAATTTTAAAAAATGTATTTGTAATAAAGACAATTACAACAATACTGAATGAACACTTATTTTAACTTAATATAATACATCAATAAAATACATTTAGCCTCAAATAAATGATGAAACATGTTCAATTTGGTTTAAATAATGCAAAAACAAAGTGTTGGAGAAGAAAGTAATATGTGCCATGTAAAAAAGCTAACGTTTCAGTTCCTTGCTCAGAACATGAGAACATATGAAAGCTGGTGGTTCCTTTTAACATGAGTCTTCAATATTTCCAGGTAAGAAGTTTGAGGTTGTAGTTATTATAGGAATTATAGGACTATTTCCCTCTATACCATTCGTATTTCATTAACCTTTGACTATTGGATGTTCTTATAGGCACTTTAGTATTGCCGGTGTAACAGTATAGCTTCCATCCCTCTCCTCGCTCCTCCCTGGGCTCGAACCAGGAACACAACGACAACGGCCACCCTCGGGGCAGCGTTACCCATGCAGAGCAAGGGGAACAACTACTCCAAGGCTCAGAGCGGGTGATGTTTGAAACGCTATTAGTGCACGCTAACTAGCTAGCCATTTCACTTCGGTTACACCAACCTCATATCATCAACCATGTGTGGTTAACTAGTGATTATGATTGATTTATTGTTTTAATAACTTTAAGATAATTTTAATGATTTTATTGATGTATTATATTAAGTTAAAATAAGTGTTCATTCAGTATTGTTGTAATTGTCATTATTACAAATACATTAAAAAATATATTTAAAAAATCAGTATCGGCTTTTTTGGTCCTCCAATAATCTGTATCGGCATTGAAAAATCATAATAATGACCTCTAATCCAAAGTAGTGTGAAATGCACTCATTAGCAACCTGGAAATGGAGGTTACTCCCTGAGTTTCCCCATTCAGAATACATTGTGAAAAACTAAAATCTTTGCTCACCATTTTTGCTCTAGGCAGATATACTACATACAATTTTAGCAAACACAGAAAGGGGCCTATATTGGAGACCAAATGTCGTCTGGCACACTGCTTAGAGTTTCAACAACATGATTTACTTATTTCTAGTCTACAATCTTAGATGTTACTACTAATGACAGTGAAAACAAGACAAAATATGACTATTCTTGCTCATTTTAAGACAATCATTACATTCATTACATTACAGACAACAATTGTTGTACAACATCATGGCTGTTGGCATCACCTTTTAAACAGTGGATTACCGCTGTTGTGGGCCTTTAATCATCTGTCTGACTTTGTTGTTCACACAGGCTAGTTTTAAGTTCCTTATCTAGTTTTAAGTTCCTTAGCTAGTTTTAAGTTCCTGGCATACACATCACAGACAAACTAAATTGGTCCACTCACACTGAATCAATGAAGAAGCGCTCTTCATTATTCACCTCAGGAGGCTGAAAAAAAATCGGCTTGTCACCAAAAGCACTACAAACTTTTACAGATTAAGTTCGAGAGCATCCAATTGGGCTGTATCACCACCTGGTACGGCACTGCTCCTATATTCAACCGTAAGGCTCTCCAGAGGGTGAAAGTGAGGACTGCACAACGATGTTGGGGCAAACTACCTGCCCTCCAGGACACCTACACCACCCGTTGTTACAGGAAGGCCATAAAGATCATCAAGGAACCACCCGAACCACTGCCTGTTCACCCCGCTATCATCCAGAAGGCGAGGTCAGTACAGGTGCATCAAAGCTGGGACCGAGAGACTCAAAAACAGCTTCTATCTCAAGGCCATCAGACTGTTAAATAGCCACCACTAACATTGAGTGGCTGCTGCCAACACACTGTCATTGACACTGACCCAACTCCAGCCATTTTAATAATGGGAATTGATGGAAATGATGTAAATATATCACAGCAGGACTTTAAACAATGCTACCTTATATAATGTTATGTTACCCTCATTATTCATCATATGCTGATATGTATATTTTACTGTACTCCCCATTCATTCAGAACATTGTATGTAACACATGTATCTTTTAGCCACAGATAACTTTATCCACTTTGTTTACTTTGTCTACACACTCATCTGTATGATTACTGTGTTCACTCATACCATCTACTGTATGCTGCCTCTGTACCAAATCACTCATTCATAACATCATGAATAACATTTTATGTACATGTTCCTTATGAATCCTAAGACAAAATAGTTTTGGAATTTTAAGACAGATTTTACATTCATTATCACTGCAAGAACACGGTACAGAACATCAAGCTATGCTGTTGGCATCAGCTTTAACATCTGATTAACCTGTGTATGTGACCTTTAATCATCTGTTTGACTTTGACACACAGGAGAGAGACGGGACTACCGTGGATCCTCTGGGGAGCCTCAACAACCTCATGATGCTGACGAGGCAGAGAAGAGTCTCTCCACATTAGAACACCCCAAGAAACACCTGCAGAGATCCACAGGGAAGAGAACTCTCTGCTGCTCTGTCTGTGGGAAGAGATTCACCTCATCAGGCATTACAATTCATCAGGGAACACACACAGGGGAGAAATCTTATAGCTGTGATCAATGTGGGAAGAGTTTTACTACATCTGGATCTCTGACTTTACACCAGAGAACACACACAGGAGAGAAACCTTATAGCTGTACTCAATGTCGGAAGAGTTTTACTCAGCTCAGCAGCCTAATAACAGCACCAGAGAATACACACAGGAGAGAAACCTTATAGCTGTGGTCAATGTGGGAAGAGTTTTGCCCAATCTGGAGCACTGACAGTGCACCAGAGAATACACACAGGAGAGAAACCTTATAGCTGTGGTCAATGTGGGAACAGTTTTGCTGCGTCAAGAACTCTGACTCAACACCAGAGAATACACACAAGAGAGAAATATTTTGTCTGTGAATAATGTGGGAAGAGTTTTGGTCAATCTGGCCATCTGGAACACACATCTGAGAGAAATCTTATAGCTGTGATCAGTGTGCCAAGAGATACTTTAATAAAATATCTCTGATCAAACATCAGAAAATACATACATGAATGAGTTATTTCATGATACCAATGAAAACATGTCACAATGTAGAATGTTTTAACATTGTAGTAGGAGTATTTTAATGACGTCACAATGTAGAACCCTAAACATTTGTCCCCTGTTCTATTGATTTCAACATGATATGGATATTAGCCTCAGGGGGAAAATCCAGGCTCTGAAATGGAAGAGTATTATTTAACACAAAGTGATTAACAAAAAAATGGTTTTGTTACACTTACCATGTTCGTGATCCACTTGAATCAAAATGCAACACTTCAAAATGTATCAAGCTGTTTTCTGCAAGTTGTCCTCTAACCAGGGATGTACACATTACTCCCAGATTCAGGGTGGTTTTTGAGCTTTTAGCTTTAACAGGACGTGCAACCCCATCTCTCTCCTCTTGCACAAATGATTTTAGCATGATATCGATGAGTTATAACAAATAACTGTTGTTGTGTTGTTTTTGATTTTCCTAAATTTAAATGCATCACTCCTAGCAAAATGTCATTGAAAAGGTTGCATAAGACTCTAACCACATTTCATGTAACATTTAGAAATCATAATTATTTATTCAAAACAACCAACTGACAATTTATTTTGTCAAAACATTGTGTTGCAGTTTTGCTTTTAAAAAATCAAGGTTAATTATTGTGGCAGACCATGAGGAAATGCACATGGTTTAGGTTTTCAATTTTTATCCCCAAACTGTTCCTCATATTGGTTATTGATTTTTTGTGTTTTGACATCTGCTTATGTCATGTTCTGTTTGCATTTATTTCACTGCCCCAGCACGTACAACATTTAATTTAAAACCCTCTAATCGATATATCATGGTCAGTTTCACCTGGCACCTAAATTGACTGTCATCTGTCAAAACAACATTAGGTTTTACCAGGATGGCCTTTGACAGTCTGGATGCAGTCAGCCACTGAATTAAATAAGCATTGTAAAGAGGTGGGGTGAATTGTTTTACACAAAAATAATAGCAAGAACAAATGTTTGATTCTGATTTTAAATTAACTTTCATACAGCCAGAGGGGTGAGAAATACACAACAATATCAGTGGTCAATTTGTTAATGTAAATAAACATGGATGATGGAACATATTCCCTTTTGCTGATGTGATGAACCACTAAGGGGACATAAATATTTACCATCTAAACCATGTGTGTCATCTCACCTCTCTGGCTGTAGAAGTGTTCTTCCTAACCAGTCCCTCAACAGCTCTCTGACTGAGCTCCACCCTCACTGGGTCTTCAGAGGAGAGGAAGGCTGAGGAGGGTATGGAAGGATGAATGGATCAGTCACTCAATAAAGTGTAGAGCTGCTGTCTGACAAAATCACAATTTTAGTAGTTCATTAAAATAAATAAGGCTTTATGACTGCTGAATACCAACTATCAATCACTTAGATTGTGTAATTTCAGGTAGCGATACATCCTTGGGACGTCCCTAGCCCATTGAAGTTTACATTTAAAATGGTTAAGTTATGGATTAAGGTTAGGGTTTAGGGTAGGGATGTCCCAAGAATCCCAGATAGCATTGACCATTGTGCATTTGTAACCGATGTGAAATGGCTGGCTAGTTAGCGGGGTGTGCGCTAATAGCGATGGTAACGATGTTTCGTGGGAGGCAGTTGTTTATGTGTGCAGAGTCCCTGGTTCGAGCCCAGATAGGGGCGAGGAGAGGGACGGAAGCTATACTGTTACACATTCTTCAGTCTCTTTTACGTAGCAGGTGTAAAAGAAACACAGACAAGACAAGTAGGCGCTCAGGTCATTATGGTCATTGTAGTTAAAAAAATAGCATCTAATTATGTGTAACTGTATGTGGGGTTGTTTGAGAAGAATGTGATTGTCAGCCCTAACAATCCATTCTAGCATCTCATCAGGTTCTGAAAAAGTCTTCATTGATGACGTGTTCTTTCTATTCCAGGGGACAGCAGAGGAACTTCATCAATTCCACTCCTTCATCAATACAAGCAGTGAACATCTGAAATTCACCCTCACCTTTAATGCGCATGAAACAAGTTACCAGATGGTTGGACGATACTTTTCTCATCAATCATCTTAAATACCATACTTAAAAACTGGAAATCAACCAATCCTTACCTATGATGTTAACTACAACAGAAATAACTTAAAATGTATAACTTTAAATTAAACCAATCGTTTGCACTCATGACTTGAGTGATTAAAGTAAACCAACGTTTTGGAAATACATAATGCCATCTAACCAATCAAAGAATGTTAGCTATATGCAGTTATCTTAGCCAGCCAGCTAACGTTTGCTATTTAGCCAACTAGCTATTTGCCTAAACAACATAACCAACCAGCACGGTTATGGTCAGCAGAGACCAACTACCGGAGACCAATTAGATCCCAACTAACAGTAAGCCAAGGTGGAAAAAGTTACAAAACTCCCGTAGTCGAATTCACAGAAAACATGCTGAAAAGTAGTGATTGGGAAACAAAGCTTCCTGAAGCATTGGCTCTTTCCAGATAATTGTTTAAAAAAAAAAAAAAAGTTCATTACTCAAGGCTTTGAGCGACACAGAATTTAGAAAAGCCACATTTTGAAAGATGACCTCCCACACTGTAGCCTTCATGTCTTCTACGAAACCACTGGCCTTGATCGAGAGCATCAAGTCCATGCTGCATTGTGGTTAAACGGTGACTGGCTGACTGATTTATAAATAATAATGAGTAGTTATTTATGATGCAAGGTGATTTGTAAATGAGTCAGCAGCCACCTGCACTGTCGGCTGCAATGTCGAACGAGCCCAAATTAATCAAAACCAATCAGGTGTTCGACGAAATTATTCTTCAGACGTCATTGATCACGTGCTGCTGATAAAGGGACACTGCTTTGAATTATACCGCTTAACGACTTCAGTACATGCCTCATAGCTCCAGTCTCAAACTTAACCCCGTTCCTGATGATGAAGAAGAGGTGGTCTGCCTGCTGGATGGAGGAAGAAGCTCTCGTGGAAGAGGAGGCTGTTACAATACAAAAACAAGTAGAGGTTGAGGCTGTTACCGTGAAAGACGAAGAGAAAGGAGGTCTCAGTTAAAAAGAGGAAGACTCGTTCAGAGTCAAAGAGGACGGCGACGTTTCAGTGAAAGAAAAAGAGGAGGGGGAAGTGACTGTCACATCGAAAAATGAAGAAGAGGAGGAAACTGGATGTCTGGGCCCGGTTTCCCAAACGCATCTTAAGGCGTCCGATTGTTCTAACGATGAACCGGCCCTGATTAACACTAGTAAGTACTGTCTTAACAGAAGCACAAACTCTGCAGTTTTTGAACTGATGTGTGGTGTTAAAGGGGAAATTTGCAATTGCTACATCCATATTTTGACTTGTATTTATTTATAGGCATTGGTTCTTGAAGAATATAACACATGCCTCATGAGCTTAGTTCAACTGTTTACCCAATCAGAACCCCAAATAAGCTTTTTTTTACTCCAATGTTTAAAAACAATGTAAATCAACACTGTATAGCCTCAACATGGTTAAAACTATAATGTTGATATCATGGATGGTCAGTCCTTGCATCCATAGGTCTGTCTATGAATTTGAGTAGTTACATTTCTCCAGCCCCATCCATCTTATTACCAAAATAGTGGTGTAGTTACAGCTTTGTTATTGGTTGAACTGCAGATTGGTTCATTGAATGTTGTGTGTTTTTTTTAAAGGGGCCACCTAGTTTTTCAACAAACAAAATGGCTGCCCAGAGACCTGAGCTGTGTTAGAATACTCATACTAACCGTACTTTTTGTGATGTTAATTGAGTATATAGTTTGCTTATTATAGTATGATGTAGTTAGTATGCCAAAAGTTCCCGGATGTCTTACTAAATTCACCAAAATATGAAATATACACGCAGTACTTTAGGGCCCATAATGCAATTCTTCAGGAAATGGGCGTGACTTCATATCGATTTCAGATTTGAAGAAAATGGAGGAAAATATTCAGCCAAATTCCAACGAGAGTGGATACAAATGAACTGCTTTAAAAACCTGTTGGTACTAGGGGGCAGTATTTTCATTTTTGGAAAAATAACGTTCCCAAATTAAATGGGATATTTTGTCAGGACAAGATGCTAGAATATGCATATAATTGACAGCTTAGGATAGAACACACTCTAAAGTTTCCAAAACTGTACAAAATATTGTCTGAGTACAACAGAACTGATGTTACAGGCAAAAGCCTGAGAAAAATCCAATCCGGAAGTGACTCCTCTTTTGAAAGCCCTGTGTTCCGATGCGTCCCTATTGAGCTGTGAACCAGATTACGCTTTCTACGTATTCCCCAAGGTGTCTACAGCATTGTGACGTAGTTTTACGCATCATTGCGCAAGTGGTCACCTGATGCTCCCTGAGAAATTCTCGCGTGAAATACAAAGGTAGCCATTATTCCAATCGCTTCTACTGAGAAACCAATTGTCCCGGTTGATATATTATCGAATAGATATTTGAAAAACACATTGAGGATTGATTATAAACAACATTTGCCATGTTTCTGTCGATATTATGAAGCTAATTGTTTAAATGTTTCTGTCGATATTATGGCTGTAAATATTTTGAAAATCTGAGATTACAGGATGATAAAAGGCTAAACTGTAATATAAATCCAATATATTTCACTTGTGATTTTCATGAATAGGAATATTTTCTAGGAGGATTTATGTCCGTTGCGTTTTGCTAATTAGTGTCAGATGATGATAACGGTCCTGTTCTCGGGATGGGGTGTCACTAGAGGTTAAATAATTATGACAAATGTTAAGAAAATGTTGAGCAATGTAATAAAGTGATGACTTTTCAAATAAGTTACGTTACACGTTATGTTAGCTACGCTATCCTCACAAAACGCATAGCATATCTTTACAGCAGTATGTATCGGTATGTTAACTAGCTACCTAACGTTAGTTGGCTACTTATACTTCAAACTTGCCAGTATAGTAACTATAAGTAAAATGGTAAGAGTGTGTTTTTCTCTGATTTGTGTTTAGCAAGCTATCCAACGTTAGCCAGTTAGCTTGGGTGCTTTACTGTCATTGTGAGGTCAGAAGGCTTGGGTCGACCCTACTCCTCAGCCATATATAGTATTAGTTTACAAACAGTGGTGTTATACGAGCTTATGTTATGGTTTCTGGTGGGGTAATACGGCTGAAACATTTGAGGCACATGTAAGTTATATTCTATAAGAATCAATGGTTATATATTAAATGGGTCTTTCTATAACTGCCAGTGTAGATTTCCTGTTAGGGTCAAATTGTTAAGCTGTTGATAAGTCTCAGCCATGATAGTCATTAGCTTTACAAACAGTGTTGTTATACTAACCATACTATTTGTGATGTTAATTGAGTATAGTATGCTTATTGGTCATAGTGTGATATAGTTAGTATGCCAAAAGTTCCCGGATGTCATACTGGTTATATAGTAGATGGGTCTTTCTATAACTGCCAGTGTAGATTTCCTGTTGGGGTCAAATTGTTAGAGCTGTTGATAAGTCATTGAATAATATTCTGGCAATTATTTTCATGCCATTACATTAAAAGCGAAAGATTGACTTTTCTTAGCAAGGTGTTGCTTAAATAATGTTAGCTGCTAATCGCTAGTTAGCGGGCTAGCTAGCTTGCTAAATGTATTAAGAGTCAGAGCAAACGTAGCTAGCTAATACTGCCTGGTACCAGTGCTGTTGTAGGCCTAGATAAGCATGTTTGTGCAGCGGTATCTTATCAGAGAGGAGTAAGCGAAGTATGAATATGTTGGCTAGCTAGCCGGCTACATGAACTAAGAAAACAACATGTAATGTAACATCTAATTAGGGTCAACTGGAAACACTGACCATCACTTTGGTTCCAACACCATGTCTTCTTCTCTGAGGTTTATCAGACTACACTCATCAGGTGTATTGCTGCCACCTACTGTACGGGGTTGTAAAAAAATAACCAAAACGCAAAAAAAATTGGGATTAACAAATCATACTAATTACGTAAAATAAACACTTACCAAGTTCACTCCATAACCCTGAATTTCAAAAAAAATGGTACTATTCAGATCCCCACATAGGTTCATGAACCTGAGAGGGCTGGAACGTCTTCATTCAGTTCTCCCTGTAACATTTAGTCTGAAGTCCTGGAGAACCAGAAATCCATTTGCCGCCTTCACAATGATGTCTAGCTTCTTAGATGTTTTATTAGTTTATTATTAAAGCAATTTATCACTGCGGCAGTGAGGGCAATGCAAACACAATTTTGTTGTAGAAACTCCTCCAAGCTAATGCGGAAACTGCTAGTTTTAGACGAAGGTTGCTAATAATTTATTAATGCAATTTATCACTTGCTCTATAAACACAACAAAGTCCACCTTGTTCACTATTAGTGTATTGGGATCCTTCTCCTGCATGGCTTCACTGCAGACTGTGGGACATCCACTACCTTCTCCTCTCTACTCCTTCAGCTATTTTCACTGCCTCCACATAGGATACCTGCTGGATGGGCCTGATCATCCTAGCTACTACAACATCCTTCATCCGTACAGTGCACTCCGGGAACTCGGGAACGTGATTCCCATCACAATTACAACATGCTTCATCTGACTATGACATATTTTATTCCTTTGACAAACACTTGCCACATGTCCAACCTTTTTACAATTGTAACACTGCAGCGGTTCTGTATATCTCACTTACCCAGGTTTTACATCAGATGGGAGAACCACTTCACCAAACCACAGTAAAACCTTCTGTGTATCAGTCGTTTTAATCCACATGTGTCTACCTGAAATGTTTAACCTAAACCACACGAAGCTTTCTCCTTTTGCGCTGTTGACACACAATCGGCATCATACCAGTCCTGGTCACTCGAACCGATTCCACTTTACCCAATTCATCCTTCACCATCTTTGAGACCGTTAACAGGTCATCCACAGAAACATCCTTGCTGATGATTCCAACTCTGACCCTAAACTGCTGTTCATTACCAACTTTAGCCCTTTTCACTCCACTGTTCTTCACCATCGTCCACTCAGTCTCACCAACTGTACTCACGCCAAGATAATCCCTCAATGCTTCCTCCATTGCTCCTCCAGTCATCCCCCGGACTCCCTCGCTCTGTGCTGTGAAAGATGTGAGTTTGTGTTCTCAAAGTAGCACCTATATTGTTGTCATTCCAGCACATCTGTTGTTTATCCAACTTGTTAACCCTTTCGTCTGCACTACTTGCTGTCATTTCCCTTCCTGATTTTCCTCTCTTGGATGTCTCCACCATGCTCCTACTCTGTCAGTAATTCCTCCCTGGTTTATTAATTGGTAGTCATGTCAAACAACAATATATTAAAGGTGCTGTACATTCTATTCCAAATCTAGAATTAGAATCATCATTATGTTTCCATGATTTCAACAGTTCACCAGTTAACTAAGCCTATAATGTGGAAACCAAGGATGTGGATAGCAATGAACTTGAAGCTCTCAACCTGCTCCACTACAACCCCTTCGATGAGAATGGGGGCGTGCTCAGTGTTTAGTTCCAGGGTCCTTCGCTTAGTGATGCTCTTTGAAGGACTATGGTGTTGGACGCTGAGCTGTAGTCAATGAACAGCATTCTCACATAGGTGTTCCTTTTGTCCAGGTGGGAAAGGGCAGTGTGGACTGCAGTAGAGATTGCATCATCTGTGGATCTGTTGGGGCGGTATGCAAATTGGAGTGGGTCCCGGGTTTCTGGGATAATGGTGTTGATGTGAGCCATGACCAGCCTTTCAAAGCACTTCATGGCTACAGACTTGTGTGCTATGAGTCGGTAGTCATTTTGGCAGGTTGCCTTAGTCCCTTTGCCTAAGAACACTGTGGTGGTCTGCTTGAAACATGTTGGTATTACAGACACAGACAGGGGATGAAAATGTCAGTGAAGACCCTTGCCAGTTGGTCAGTGCATGCTTGGAGTACACGTCCTGGTAATCTGTCTGGCCCTGTGGCCTTGTGAATGTTAACCTGTTTAAAGGTCTTACTCACATCGGCTGCGGAGAGCGTGATCACAAAGTCGTCTGAAACAGCTGATCCTCTCATGCATGTTTCAGTGTTTCTTACCTCGAAGCGAGCATAGAAGTTATTTTGCTCGTCTTGTAGGCTTGTGTCAATTCGCAAGCCCTGCCACATCCGACGAGGGTTGGAGCCGATGTTCAAGGGGTATAGCAATCTCCCCAGGGTAGCAGTAATATGTTGAGATTTGTCCACAAAGATTTGTTACCCCTCCCATGTTGGCTCATTATTGGGATTCATTGCTGATTCCTACCTGTAGCTCACTATGAGGTGTCTATTGATACAGGTAAAGGGCCCTGTTGGAGATGGCTGGTTGGTAGCTGAGTCGAGGGAACAAGCAGAGTTGGACACGGCCATGTTATTATCCCACACAGTCTGTGGTTTGTATGAACCCCGTTCTTGGGAATTAGATTTGATTAGAAATCGTCCCTGTCTGTTTCCACAGAAGGGGTCCGTTTGTCCCATTTCCAGCTAGGTTAAGAGGCGCTTTGTCATTTCCAGAGTCAGTTTATTTTGGTACTGTCCATATGTAGCTTGTTTTTGGTCACAGAATGGCTGAATAAGTGCAACATTTTCCTGGAGCTAACTATGCAGAGCATAGCGCATGTCTAATGACTTTAGCTTCCCTCCAGGCCTGAGGACACACGCTCTCCAGTAGGCTTAAATTAAAGATACGGAAAATAGGAGTGGCAATATAGTCCGCTATTATCCTGAGTAAGTTTCCATCTAGATTGTCAGACCCCGGTGGCTTGTCATTGTTGATAGACAACAATAATTTTTTCACCTCTACCACATGGACCTTACGGATTTCTAAATTACAATGCTTGTCTTTCATAATTTGGTCAGATATACTTGGAAGTGTAGTGTCAGCGTTTGTTGCTGGTATGACATGCCTACGTTTGCTAATCTTGCCAATGAAAAAATCATAAAAGTAGTGGGTTTTGTGATGAATGAGCCATCTGATTAGAGTTCATTTTTCCCAACATTGTATGTTAAGTTCTCAAAAGCTTTTTAACCACCATTCTTTGTCATTTATCGTTGTTTCATTGTCTTTCTTTTTATTCATTTAGTCACATGATTTCTCAATTTGCAGGACGTTTGCCAATCGGTTGTACAGCCAGACTTATTTGCCATTCCTTTTGCCTCATCCTTCTCAACCATACCATTTTTCAATTCCTCATCATTCCACTGGGATTTAACAGCTTTTACAGTCCTTTTCTTAATGGGTGCATGCTTATTAGTAACTGGAATAAGCAATTTCATAAATGCGTCCAAGTGTCTGGTTGCTCCTCATTACACACCACAGAGCAGCAAATATTTTTTACATAATCAACATATTAATCACCCGTTTTTACTAAATAATTGTGACACACAAATGACTTGAGGGAACCAGAGATCAAGATGGCCTAACCATAAGAAGAAAAAAAAACTCCTGCTGCTGCTGGCCTTAAATTCTGACGTTATGCTCCTGAAGTTTCCAGTAATAGACTACAACAGCAGTCGGCAACGTTTTCCATTTGAAGTGCAAATTTATCTGACCATTTCTACTGATCTGGTGCCAGTTATGATTTTCATATTCACATTTTACTGGAACAGTTTAAATTTAAATTAATCTGTATCTCAAAATCATTGTCTGTGACTAATCTATTCTATTCTATATAAATAAAAAAATTATTTAAATTTATATAATTTTATTGCCATTGCCAACTATGTAAAAATAGCCTACCTAAAGCCAACAAATAAAAACATCTAGAAAATATCCAGATAAAAATAAATCACATTGGCTGAGCATGGCCTGTCTACATAGTTGATACACTGTTTAAAGTTCTATCACCTAGGTCTGTCTGAAACAACATGATAGCAACATTGTATAAAATATTCTGGGCTCTGTTTCCCGCACCAGAGAGTTTGGGACAGACACAGCTGTAGGCTATTTGTGAAAGGGATAAGAAGTAATCAGGTATTGTATGACATTTCCACTGGATCAGAGCATTACATTTTTTCCCTTTCATGTCGAGTGGTTATCAAGAGTGAGAGCTGGAAATATTTTACTCTAATCAATAGTTCTTTAATGTTTTTGTTAGACTTTGTTTACTTGCTGTTTGAGGTGAAGAGAAAATTACTTTGAGAAGCTCCACAAATCATTAGTGGTGGTGCGTAAATACTATCAGACATCCCCAAATAGGTGCATCGCTCTCTGCATCGCCCTCTGTTTGCTAAAATGCAATTTGGTTGCAGAAACTCCTCCATGCTAATGCGGAAACCGCTAGTTATCCCAATTCCATAGACCTACTGTAGACCCATAACTTCACCCAACAACAACATAGACCTACAGAAAGGTGCCTATATTGGAGACCAAAAGTTGTCTGGCACACTGCTTAGGATTTCAACAACTTTAAAATCGTATTTCTTGCATAAAATCGTCGATGTTACTACTAATGGGAAAACAAGACAAAATATGACTGTTGTTCACTTGACTCTTAAGACAAATGTCTGTAATAATTTACATTCATTCCAGACATCATTGTTTGAACAACATAATGGCTACGCTGTTGGCATCACCTTTTTACAGTGTATTTTTGCTGTTGTGGGCCTTAAACCACCTGTCCTGACTTTTTGTTCACACAGGAGAGAGACCTGACTATCGTGGATCCTCTGGGGGCCTCAACAACCTCATGATGCTGACAGGGCAGAGGAGAGTCTCTCCACATCAAAACACCTCAAGAAACACCAGCAGAGACCCACAGGGAAGAAATCTCATTGCTGCTCTGACTGTGGGAAAGGTTGCAAATCTTCATCAAAACTTAAAATACACCAGAGAACACACACAGGAGAGAAACCTTATAGCTGTGATCAATGTGGGAGGAGTTTTAGTTACATCTAGTGGTCTGACAGTACACCAGAGAACACACACAGGAGAGAAACCTTATAGCTGTGATCAATGTGGGAGGAGTTTTAGTACATCTAGCGGTCTGACATTACCAGAGAAACACACAGGAGAGAAACCTTATAGCTGTGGTCAATGTGGGAGGAGTTTTACTACATCTAGCGGTCTGACATTACACAAGAGAAAACACAGGAGAGAAACCTTATAGCTGTGATCAATGTGGGAGGAGTTTTGTTCAAGCTAGCCATCTGACTCAGCACCAGAGAACACACACAGGAGAGAAGCCTTATATCTGTGATCAATGTGGGAGGAGTTTTACTACATCTAGCGTTCTGACAGTACACCAGAGAACACACACAGGAGAGAAACCTTATAGCTGTGATCAATGTGGGAGGAGTTTTACTCATCTAGCGTTCTGACAGTACACCAGAGAACACACACAGGGAGAAAGCCTTATAGCTGTGATCAATGTGGGAGGAGTTTTACTACATCTAGCGTTCTGACAGTACACCAGAGAACACACACAGGAGAGAAACCTTATAGCTGTGATCAATGTGGGAGAGTTTTACTCTGATCTAGCTGTGATCAATGTTCTGACACACACCAGAGAACACACACAGGAGAGAAACCTTATAGCTGTGATCAATGTGGGATGAGTTTTACTACATCAAGCAATCTGATAAGACACCAGAGAACACACACAGGAGAGAACTTTAGCTGTGATCAATGTGATAAAATCTGATCAAACATGACAAGAGATATCTGATAAAAGATCTCTGATCAAACATCAGAAAATACATACATGAATTTTTGATATCAATGTTTTAAATAGTAGGAGTATTTTAATGATGTCACAATGTAGAATGTTTTAACATTGTAGTAGGAGTATTTTAATGATGTCACAATGTAGAATGTTTTAACATTGTAGTAGGAGTATTTTAATGATGTCACAATGTAGAATGTTTTAACATTGTAGTAGGAGTATTTTAATGATGTCACAATGTAGAATGTTTTAACATTTAGTCCGTATTTTAATTGTTCCCTGTTCAATTGATTGCAGCATGATATGGATATTAACCTCAGGGGAGAAATCCAGGCTCTGAATTGAAAGAGTATTATTTAACAAAAAGTGACTAACAAAAAAAAGAGCTGTGTTACACTTCTGTGTTGGTGACCCACTTTAATCAAATGCAGCACTTCAAAATGTAGTGAGCTGTTTTCTACAAGTTGAAAAAGCTGCTTGTTAAAAATACATGTAATATGATAATTGTTGCAGATGTTTGTGTATATACACACATGAAAGCAGTATAATAAATTGGTCTATAATCAATTTTATTAACAATCTGACATCACTCCAGTATTTCTTGACAACATTCAAATGCTAATTGTCTTTATTCCACTACTGAAGAAGCATGACTCAAATCACCTCATATTTCAAACATTCAGTGAGTTGACAAATCATGTTTTATTATTCCATGCCTCACCATTAAGTGAAGTATTTGCCAATACAGTATTAAAAAGGGGTGTACATTTGGTTTTGATTTTCATATTTACAAATTTAACATTTAGTAATCATAATTATTTATGCAATCTGCTGACTTTTTTGGGTATAATTATATTGACAATGTTGCCCTGCTTTTAGAATATCAGGATTCATTCTCAATGTGCTAACCCAAATGCATGACATTGGGGACTGGGCCCGAACCAACAACATGCCTTTCGAGTGAACCCTGAAAGAGAGCGAGAAGTTGGTTGCTGATCGTCTCAAGGGTGGGCAGTCAACCAGTTTTGCTTTTAGCCAGTGCGTTGCCATGGATCACAATTTATTTTGACTGCACGTTTTTCCATATTGGAGACAAGGTTTTTGGGGGCTCCTTCCAAGTTGAAGAGAAGTTCTACTATTGTATATTATTTAGAAATGTGTTTTTTCTTGTTTTTAATTGTTGACAGCCAGTAGACACCATGTTTATATTGAAGCATTGTAGTTGATTATGTGAAATGGAAGTTTTCTGTTGGGGTGAGCAACCATGTCCAACAAAAATATAGGATATATTTGTTGTCTTAAGGGGGGGGAAGGTGACTTTCCATTTACAGGCTTTGGTCTTTCCATTTATGTTTTGAGGTTGGACTTTAGCGGGTATAGCTAGCGGGTATAGCTCGTTAGCGGGTATAGCTGGTTAGCACGTAGGGTGACTGATGCACGTGTCACCTCGTTAGTCAGTATGTGTTACACCTGTGCTGGCTTGTCCATCTCGTTAGTGGGAAGGTGTTTCACCTGAGCTGGTCCAGGTTCTATTTAAGAGTGTCTGGCCCAGTGCTCCAGTTGTCTTGATAGATGTGGAGAGTCAACACCTTTAGTTGCTCCACCTTTTTGGATTTTCTTTTTTGATTTGATTCCTGTTTATAAGTTTGAGGTGGTGGGACGGGTGCGCCATCGTCCGTGAGGAGATGGCGCAAAGTACATCTGGACCGTCGGTTCCGGGGATTGGACTGGCCAACACGGTGCGCTTTTCTTGGCGGGGAAAAGAGATGGAGCCTTGGGGGAGAGAAACCTTCGGGAGGAACATCCTAATGGGGCACCTAAAATTGAAGGTTAAAGATGTTCTCTGCCTTCAGGGGAACCCAATGGAGAAGGGGTTTGATGTAACCCTATATTTGGAAGAAAAACACAATGAGATTATGAAGATGGTGACTGAAAGGAAAGAAGGTCCCCTGTGTCATTACACGGTGACCAGCCTGGCAAGAAACAACTTCAGGGTGGTCACCGTAACCATGTACAATCCGCACGTGAAGGACGAAGAAGTGAGGGCCTTTCTGGGGAGGTACATGGACAATGTCTCCTCAGCGAGGTACCTCAGGGACTCCCTGGGTTTCTGGAATGGGAAGAGAGGCTTCCAGGCATTACTCAGGGATTCCCCGAAGAGTGTGGATGGCTACCTCCATCCTCCGGCGATGTTCTCCCTGGGGGCTGACAGGGGAACACTCTACTATGCACGTCAGCCCCCGTTCTGCAGGCGTTGTATGGCCTACGGCCATACCCTGGCCTCGTGCAGCAACAAGAAGTGTCGCTTTTGTGGGTCGGAAGAGCACGAGGCCAGGGAGTGTGACGAGCCCAAGGCTTGCCACGGGTGTGGCTCCAGAGAACACCTGTGGCGTGATTGCCTGGCTCGTCACAGGTCATACGCGTCTGCAGCTGGGGGGGGGAGCGGGGGATGGGGGGAGAAAAGAAAGGACGCGTGCGGATTGTACCAATGGCACAGGGAAAAGGACAGAGAAGGACTGAGAAGGGAAGAAGGAAGAGGCGAAAAGAAAGCGGAGTGAAGATGGAAAGAAGGAAAAAGGAGAGAATAAAAAGGCGGAAGAACGGGAAGGAGCGGAGAAGAGGGAGAGTGGGACAGTGGTGCGAGAAGGAGTGGAAGAGGGAGCGGTGACAGTGACGGAGGGAGGTGTGGAGATAGAGGAATTCTAAATTCCTTTAATGTTTTAATTGCCAATACCAATTAGCACTCATTTCTAATTCATTTAATGAGTTGTAAGTTCATTAATTATGCATGAAGTAGATTGAGACCAGTCTTAAAAGCCAGGTTAAAGAGCGTTTTAATTCCAGAGAGTACTAACCACATACACAGATTTCCACAGGTTATAAACTCAAAATGACATCATCAGTTTCCCACGATAGCCCCGTTGTTTTTTTGTTTAGGTCCGGAGATGCTTTCTACTCCCCTCATAAACCAGACATTACAACCTGTCTAAAAGATACAGATTTCTCTCAACAATGGAACAAAACCCAAACATTCTTATCTTGTCTGAAAAGCTTTTTCTCCCCCTTGACCTTCCCAAGAGGCACAGACAATCAAATTAGTTCTGCTTACATTTTCAGTAACAGCTTAACCAATAACCTTTACTTTTCATATCATAACATAATAGTATTAGAATAAATGGTTTCTAATCATTAACGAATACATAATTGATCATCTAAACTATATTTTCTTCTATCAATCCTCCCTTTGATCAAATATTATACATTCAATTCTACATCTAGTTTTATTTAATCATAAAAATATAAGTATAAACGAATTTAACTAACCTTTTTATAGAGGTTTATCAGATTATCATATGAATAGACACACACGTAATCAACAAATGAACATTATTATTTTACATTTAAGTCATTTAGCAGACGCTATCCAACTCTCCAAATATCATTAATCAAATCTAACCTTAACTCCAACTGTTTTTAAACCTACATCAGAATCATAACTCTTCCTTCCGGATTTTCGTCACGACCTTCATTAAAAAACAGTTTAATCATGGAAACAAATTACAATCTAATTCCCCTTCATCTCAACACTAGCCTCATCAAACAAATTCCCCACAAATGACAGATCCAGATTCGTCCACTTCCTCTGTAGATATGCCTTCAGTCCTCCACGGGTCGGAACCTGGAATTGGCCCATAACGGCCCCATCTGTAGTGTCATTGATCTCTCTATAGTCCTGGAAACAATAACTTTCATACATACACGCAATCAACCACGTACGTACAAGACTAACACAGTCACACAGGTTAAGGTGGCCCATAACACCACATTTTTCCATAAATACTGTCAACCCAATTTAATTCAGAGAAATATCCACCCCAGAGTTTCTGCCAACCCGTGAGCCAGGGTGGTCAAAACAGCTGAGGCTTCGGGCACTGATTCGTCCGGAGCTGTGCCATTCGGGATGAAAGTACAACACATGTTCCCGAAGGTCACACATACCCTCCCTTTTCAGCCAATAACATATCCAATGCAATTCTATTCTGCCAAGCCATCAGGCTGGTTGCTTCAGTCTGTTCTGCCAAACCTTTAATCGCATCTCTGGAATAATTGATAAAGCGCTGTTGATTATAATAAATATAATTAATCCAGTCTACATTGCTTGACTCTAAAAAATGCTTGACTCTAATCCTGCTAGTATCTGATTTCTTGCCTTGAACTCATCCGGCACACCTCGTGGCACCCCAATGTTATCAATATATACTCTGTCGTCAAAAGACCCAGATGGAGCATCTCTTCTCTCTCGTTTTGCTAACTTCATGTCTTGGTGTTGTATGAGTGTAAAAGGCCTTCCTAAATGTACTAAAGCACATAGTCCATTCCAATCAGTCGGCAATACCGCACAAACTCATTCCCCCACACAACCACCAGATGTCGACACTGGCCCATTTTATTTTATTTGGCATTCCTGCTTTCATGAATAGCTTTACCATACATGCCATTCCCTTAGGGGAATTAATTCCGTTCAGTGGAAAAGGGATGGTTGTTAACTGGGGTTTTGCGTTTGCACAGGCATAACATTCATCTTTAGCCACTGATCTGGCCGTATATTGAATCCATTCCAACCATAAGTTGGACTCCCCAAATCCAGTCTCTACCTCTATAACTTCTTTAAGGTCTTTGGTCTGAACTATTCGTACTGGTCCTTTACCCTGGATGATTACACTAGGAATTGCCGTTATTTTAGAGGGATTGGTTGAACTTCGGCCAATCATATTCTCCTTATCGACTCTAACTTCTGCCACCTGGAACGGTACCATAGTATCAGTTGAAAACTGGTCGAAGCCCACATACCATAACCGAGGTCCTGAGTATTGACCGCCTTAATGTTAATTCGCACCTTTATACAATACTTCCTCTGCTCGGGAACACAGTCCAAAACGACAACCCTTACTATACTCCACCTGGTCCCAAATTGAGTGTATGGGTTTACGTAGCCATCTCTTTCAGTGTGAGCTATGACCTGGCTCCACGACTTACACGGTGCTTTACACAAATACTTCCCATAGAGTCCCATGGTTCTAGACTGCCAAGGGGTGAATGACTCCAATTGATCTACACAAAATTCTACTGAGAGATCCTTGCCCAATTCCACCCTCACATCCTTACTGTTTTGTTTCAGTGACCTTTTGAGAATCTTTGGTAACATCCCATTTCCCTCATCTAGCACATGAGTCAAATTATCCTCTTTGGCACTCTCCGGGGATCATGGTGAATCAGGAATATGGCCCCCACAATAAAACAGCTCAGGACGGTCAGTGCAGTGACAGAAGCCCCACCCTCTCCCCGAGAACATATCAACAGCCAGAGCCAGACACATCTTCACTTCTATGAACAAAAACAGGGGTGACAGGACAGGGAGGATTTCATACTTCATTCGAGAGTTGGCCCCCGGAATTCTGTTAATTCCAGTTCTTCTCCCGAACTCTGTTTATTGTCCGACAGTGAAAAAGTGTCTTACCCTTCCGCCGTGCGATATGAATCTGGGTAGCTCTTTCAGCTAGCTGTCACCAGGAGGCCTTGGTATGGGACTGGATTGAGTGACTTCACCTGTAGTTCTCCTGTAGTGCATAAAATCTTGGACATACAGATTTGGTTAATAAAACAGAACTTATTCGTTCTGTTTATTAGCTAAACATTTTTTTTATTTTTTTTATCCTATTCTAGAACACCATTTACCTCCCCCCTTTTGTTACCTGGCTCTGCCCAGGTAACAACCTTGCCTTGTTTTAAACAATGACTTAGGTAAGATTTAGTATACCATCATCCTTATGTCTGACATCATCCTTCAGTAACTGTTTATCTACTCACTATGTTATCTTTGCTCGTCCTGTCTCCCCTCCTGAAACTTCTCTGCTCTCCAACCTTCAAGGTCTCTGCAGTGAGGGCTCGTCCTGTCTTTTCCCCTATCTGTCTGTACTGTTATCTTTCTCATGTCTATGAGCGGCTTTTCTCCAAATTCCCCACAAATTCCCTCAATCAATCTATATTAATCCTAACAATAATCCTAAATCATCACAGATGTCCTACATTCCTGCTAAATGCAACACCATTCAAAAACTCATAATAATCAATCAAGGTCTAATAAATGCCAACCATATTAAAAATCCTTCCTATACTAACAAGCCCTCTCCTTGGGGACCCTCAGTCCTCTATCTGACAATAACATGGATTTAATGTGTTGCAAAGTGTGGAATAAAACTTTGGTCATGGATAACAGAGTAAAGCAGAACAAAGCATTCTTATAACCCATCTGGTCCACTCAGCTATTCTTATCCAGCACCAGGTGGACACCATGCCACCCTTCACGACAGGGAGAACAAACATACATGGGTCATCCTCAGTCTTTCCAACTGGAGCATCTTAAAACACCCATCATGTCTGTCCTCGTCCTTTGTAGTCCGAGGGTGTAAGTGCCTGCATCAGAGAGCTTAATAGTTTTGATGGTTTAGTAGGATTTCATCACCTTTACAAAGTTCAACAGTGCTCCCAGGTTTCCCCCATATCATGGAAAGCCTATCCACCTTTGTGGAATCCCCTATGCTATAAAGATATCCTCTTCTCCAGTCCCAAAACTGTCCCAAGTTGGTTATCATACGGACACCCTCCCCCATTACACAGGTAATGTCTCCCGTCTTTTGACACTCCTGTAACCGAATGTTAAAACCAAACAAAAATATCTCAATTTCTTCCCTGCCCTGTTGGCTCATAATATGTTATCTTCCCCTATTTATTCTCAATGATAAATATGACTTTCTCTCTGTTACAATACCAAATCCCTAATAGCCCATTCAAAAAACTTCACAACTAATGTTATAAGACAGAATCCTGAACCACTTTCTCATTTGGGGTTCAAACAGTAATTCTAACCCTCAACCAAAACTGCTTTATTTCTAATGAATTTACCTTAAAACTAGTAACTCAATATGACCCCATTCATTATACAAATGACTCTCCCCTGAGGCTGATCAGACCTTGGGAGCCAGTCATGATAAGGTCAAAAGGTCATACCATATTAGGCATAAAGAACCCTTTATCTTTTGAATAGAAATAGTCACCTGTATAATTCAAAGTTATAATCTAAAGTGAGCCACCACACCCCTAACTATCATTCCCTAATGCTATTTCGAATCAGAAACTCAATAAGTGAACTATAACTAAACCTAATGATAATTCCCCTTTGACTCAAATCATTAATCATAAGTTTTAAACATCGTCTACGGATATGTTTACTTAAATGACCATGCTACCTTTAGATACAATTAACCCGATAACATTATTATCCAATGCATTACTTTTTCTCTCTGCCGCAAATGTCATACATTTCACAGTGTAAGGAATCCGTAATTTAATCCCCGATATTTAATAAATATGCATTCGCATCCTCTCATGGCTCCTTTAATTTACTTATCTTGGGTAACTCTCATCCGTTCCGGAACAAAGAGTTCTATCTAAAACCGCCAGAACACACTGTTCCAGTTTTATCAACCCCTAAAATTGGCCATAACCATTAAACAAATAACCAAAACATTTGTATATCACTTCTGGAAACCTAGATACGATTTGCTCCGTTATCCCCAGTCCCTGGTGACAAAAGTGTCTCGCTAGTGACGTCATCAACAAGCGTTCAACCTTGACTCATATCGCAACGATTTTCAACTCATTGTAAATAATGGTTGGCTGTCTGTAACAACAGTATTTCGGGTTCGATAAACCAAACCTAATTTATCACCTCTGTTGAACCCTGAATTAGTCTACAACATCAATCAACATCTCTCAATTCGCTAATTTTATAAAAACATTTCGATGGGCATAATGGGCATGAATTATAGTTGTCTCTTTGTTATCATTTAGAATCCATTTTGCTCTAAGTACCTGTCTCGTCTTTGACTTAGTATTTTTAATTACAACTCTATTCCCAATACATTATTCACTTGTCTAATTACAAACTCAGACCAGCATTAGTGAGTGTACGCCTTTAAAATGCCTTGTCTCTGGGAACAGGGAAATCCCCTTAACCCAAACGTTTACTACAAAAACAAAACCTAATAATTATGATAATCCCCTCACATCGTTTGTTTTAAATCCCTTGAGGTATCATGTAACTTATTTTTCTATCTTCGAATTGTCGTCACACAATATTTTCTACTGTCATACACTCAAACCACTGTGATTACCGTGCACTGTCCCTTTAAGAAAATACTTTTCATTTGTTCCCCACAATGAGGTCGGAAATCAGATCATTTTTAGAATACGTTACTTTTCGTTCAATTTCACTGGCGTTACCTTAACCAAAAATCAATAATTAGAAAAACAATCACAACTTCTTACGATTAAACTATTCTCACCTAATTTATAGTCAAGCGTTGCACTATATAGCCCCATTTGAGTGTCTAGCAATTCCGTTGCTTGGCTATAGACACAAATCTGCCTGCCTTTGTAAAATATATATTCCCTATTCAGATTGAGTTCAGTTTTGAATTCTAATCATCAGAGTAAACCCAACCGAACTTCTCAATTTAATTTACCCTAACATTTAACGTACCATGCTATAACGTCCAGATAGCCCGAAATTGTATCGTATCTCTCCGTTATTCCCTACATTTAAATTACAACCTGTTGACGATTTTTTCGTGGAGTGTTACACTCCCGGGCGAAATGTCCAATTTTGTTACAATTAAAACATCTTGTATTTTTCTTTTGACCCACCTTATTCATTTTTCTCGACTTTATTTCCTTCTCTAACTTCATTATACCTCTCTTAGTTTCCGTGGGATCCACATACTTGGGTGGTAATTTCAACGGTTGCTCCAGCACCCGTATTCTTATTATCACAAATTCGTCAACTGGATTATCTCTGCATTGTTGGTATAATCTAGGAAGATATAGTTTGTTATCCTCGCCCCCACTCAATTGGTTAACTTCTCTATCTGCGGGAGCAGTGGGTAGTGTCTCTCGAACCTTGTTAGATTTAATCTCTTTTTGCGCGTCCCATTCTCTTTTTGCTTCCAAAAGCCAAACTCCGGCCGTGTATAACCCCTGTTTATTCTGCTTTTTCACATTATTACCACATTCCTTATGTATCTGTTTTATAAGGGATTCCAGGTTTTCTACATTTAGACGGCCATCACAATCGTATTTCTTTTTCCATCTTAGACAGAAATCGATGTTTCTCTTGTCTTTCTGTGCCATGTATCGCTCGTCTCCCGTTAGTTCTGGGGCTTCTTTCGAGGCATTCCTCCCCATTCTTAATCTTATGTATCTAGAGTAAGCACTCAGTGTAAGCAATCTACAGTCCCCAAGTAAGCGGCCGGTGCAAGCAGCAGGGCAGTGTCAGTGTGAAAGTGTGGTTTAGCCACAGATCCAGAAACTTGCGAACTTCCCCTGTAAAAAGGTATATAAAGAGAACAGAGATCATAAGAGAGGCATGATCCTCACTGACATATGAGACAGACTTCATATGGAGAATCATCATAGGTACATTTACTATTACACTATACGCTTTTTGTTAGACTAGAACAATATTTGAAACACAGGGTCTTGACACCTCTTGATCACAGACAAAGCGGCAGTCACACAGTGAGACATCAGGTACAGATGTGATTAGCAATACAAGGACACAGCCAAGTACCGGTTACAATATATTGAGTCCATACACAGAGTTGGAAGTGACGTCACTTCCGGTCACAACTTGCAGGCTTGTTTTCGAATTGCTGTGCGTTTTGTTGCCAACCTATTTTGCTACCTGACAACTTTACGGGTTTCACTTTTTAATTACCGTTCATATATTTATTTTTTCCTCGACTTTTCTTTCCTCGACTTTTTCACTCCGGACGCTTTATCTGGACACGATTCGTCAGGACCTCCAACAGCCGAAGCTAAGTAGTAACATTAACATGATGCCTTCTAATTGCAGCCGCTGTGCTCGCCTTACGGCGAGGATAGCTGTACTGCAAGCCCAGCTTCAGACGCAATCGTTAGGCAAGGGTAATTTCAGTGTAGGAAAGGATGAAACAGCGTCTGTGCCACCAGTAAGTACAGATAGTAGTATAAATCCCCTGGCACAGTCCCCGCAGCCGGACAACTTTCTCACGGTTTCTGGAAGGAAATGCTGTAGGAACGCTCAACCGGTGTCGCTCATTCAGCAGACAGAAACTTTCAACCGGTTTTCCCCATTAAGCAGCGGGTCGGTGTCAGAGGCTGAGTCTTCTCTGGTCTCTACTCCTCCCGTTACGGGGTCTGAGACGCCGAAGCTTCCCACCATTATCTCTGACAAATTGAAAACTCTAGTCATTGGCGACTCCATCACCCGCAGTATTAGACTTAAAGCGAATCATCCAGCGATCATACACTGTTTACCCGGGGGCAGGGCTACCGACGTTAAGGCTAATCTGAAGATGGTGCTGGCTAAAGCTAAAACTGGCGAGTGTAGAGAGTATAGAGATATTGTTATCCACGTCGGCACCAACGATGTTAGGATGAAACAGTCAGAGATCACCAAGCGCAACATAGCTTCTGCGTGCATATCAGCTAGAAAGATGTGTCGGCATCGAGTAATTGTCTCTGGCCCCCTCCCAGTTAGGGGGAGTGATGAGCTCTACAGCAGAGTCTCACAACTCAATCGCTGGTTGAAAACTGTTTTCTGCCCCTCCCAAAAGATAGAATTTGTAGATAATTGGCCCTCTTTCTGGGACTCACCCACAAACAGGACCAAGCCTGACCTGCTGAGGAGTGACGGACTCCATCCTAGCTGGAGGGGTGCTCTCATCTTATCTGCCAACATAGACAGGGCTCTAACTCCTCTAGCTCCACAATGAAATAGGGTGCAGGCCAGGCAGCAGGCTATTAGCCAGCCTGCCAGCATAGTGGAGTCTGCCACTAGCATAGTTAGTGTAGTCAGCTCAGCTATCACCATTGAGACCGTGTCTGTGCCTCGACCTAGGTTGGGCAAAACTAAACATGGCGGTGTTCGCCTTAGCAATCTCACTAGGATAATGACCACCTCCATTCCTGTCATTACTGAAAGAGATCATGATATCTCACATCTCAAAATAGGGCTACTTAATGTTAGATCCCTTACTTCAAAGGCAATTATAGTCAATGAACTAATCACTGATCATAATCTTGATGTGATTGGCCTGACTGAAACATGGCTTAAGCCTGATGAATTTACTGTGTTAAATGAGGCCTCACCTCCTGGCTACACTAGTGACCATATCCCCCGTGCATCCCGCAAAGGTGGAGGTGTTGCTAACATTTACGATAGCAAATTTCAATTTACAAAAAAAAAAAAATGACGTTTTCGTCTTTTGAGCTTCTAGTCATGAAATCTATGCAGCCTACTCAATCACTTTTTATAGCTACTGTTTACAGGCCTCCTGGGCCATATACAGCGTTTCTCACTGAGTTCCCTGAATTCCTATCAGACCTTGTAGTCATTGCAGATAATATTCTAATCTTTGGTGACTTTAATATTCACATGGAAAAGTCCACAGACCCACTCCAAAAGGCTTTTGGAGCCATCATCGACTCAGTGGGTTTTGTCCAACATGTCTCTGGACCCACTCACTCTCACAGTCATACGCTGGACCTAGTTTTGTCCCATGGAATAAATGTTGTGGATCTTAATGTTTTTCCTCATAATCCTGGACTATCGGACCACCATTTTATTACGTTTGCAATTGCAACAAATAATCTGCTCAGACCCCAACCAAGGAACATCAAAAGTCGTGCTATAAATTCACAGACAACACAAAGATTCCTTGATGCCCTTCCAGACTCCCTCTGCCTACCCAAGGACGCCAGAGGACAAAAATCCGTTAACCACCTAACTGAGGATCTCAATTTAACCTTGCGCAATACCTAGATGCAGTTGCACCCCTAAAAACTAAAAAAATGTCTCATAAGAAACTAGCTCCCTGGTACACAGAAAATACCCGAGCTCTGAAGCAAGCTTCCAGAAAATTGGAACGGAAATGGCGCCACACCAAACTGGAAGTCTTCCGACTAGCTTGGAAGGACGGTACCGTGCAGTACCGAAGAGCCCTTACTGCTGCTCGATCGTCCTATTTTTCTAACTTAATTGAGGAAAATAAGAACAATCCGAAATTCCTTTTTGATACTGTGGCAAAGCTAACTAAAAAGCAGCATTCCCCAAGAGAGGATGACTTGCACTTTAGCAGTGATAAATTCATGAACTTCTTTGAGGAAAAGATTATGATTATTAGAAAGCAAATTACGGACTCCTCTTTAAACCTGCATATTCCTCCAAACCTCAGTTGTCCTGAGTCTGCACAACTCTGCCAGGACCTAGGATCAAGAGAGACGCTCAAGTGTTTTAGTACTATATCTCTTGACACAATGATGAAAATAATCATGGCCTCTAAACCTTCAAGCTGTATACTGGACCCTATTCCAACTAAACTACTGAAAGAGCTGCTTCCTGTGCTTGGCCCTCCTATGTTGAACATAATAAACGGCTCTCTATCCACTGGATGTGTACCAAACTCACTAAAAGTGGCAGTAATAAAGCCTCTCTTGAAAAAGCCAAACCTTGACCCAGAAAATATAAAAAACTATCGGCCTATATCGAATCTTCCATTCCTCTCAAATATTTTAGAGAAGGCTGTTGCGCAGCAACTCACTGCCTTCCTGAAGACAAACAATGTATACGAAATGCTTCAGTCTGGTTTTAGACCCCATCATAGCACTGAGACGGCACTTGTGAAGGTGGTAAATGACATTTTGATGGCATCGGACCGAGGCTCTGCATCTGTCCTCGTGCTCCTAGACCTTAGTGCTGCTTTTGATACCATCGATCACCACATTCTTTTGGAGAGATTGGAAACCCAAATTGGTCTACACGGACATGTTCTGGCCTGGTTTAGGTCTTATCTGTCGGAAAGATATCAGTTTGTCTCTGTGAATGGTTTGTCCTCTGACAAATCAACTGTACATTTCGGTGTTCCTCAAGGTTCTGTTTTAGGACCACTATTGTTTTCACTATATATTTTACCTCTTGGGGATGTTATTCGAAAACATAATGTAAACTTTCACTGCTATGCGGATGACACACAGCTGTACATTTCAATGAAACATGGTGAAGCCCCAAAATTGCCCTCGCTAGAAGCATGTGTTTCAGACATAAGGAAGTGGATGGCTGCAAACTTTCTACTATTAAACTCGGACAAAACAGAGATGCTTGTTCTAGGTCCCAAGAAACAAAGAGATCTTCTGTTGAATCTGACAATTAATCTTAATGGTTGTACAGTCGTCTCATATAAAACTGTGAAGGACCTCGGCGTTACTCTGGACCCTGATCTCTCTTTTGAAGAACATATCAAGACCATTTCGAGGACAGCTTTTTTCCATCTACGTAACATTGCAAAAATCAGAAACTTTCTGTCCAAAAATGATGCAGAAAAATTAATCCATGCTTTTGTCACTTCTAGGTTAGACTACTGCAATGCTCTATTTTCCGGCTACCCGGATAAAGCACTAAATAAACTTCAGTTAGTGCTAAATACGGCTGCTAGAATCCTGACTAGAACCAAAAAATTTGATCATATTACTCCAGTGCTAGCCTCTCTACACTGGCTTCCTGTCAAAGCAAGGGCTGATTTCAAGGTTTTACTGCTAACCTACAAAGCATTACATGGGCTTGCTCCTACCTACCTCTCTGATTTGGTCCTGCCGTACATACCTACACGTACGCTACGGTCACAAGACGCAGGCCTCCTAATTGTCCCTAGAATTTCTAAGCAAACAGCTGGAGGCAGGGCTTTCTCCTATAGAGCTCCATTTTTATGGAACGGTCTGCCTACCCATGTCAGAGACGCAAACTCGGTCTCAACCTTTAAGTCTTTACTGAAGACTCATCTCTTCAGTGGGTCATATGATTGAGTGTAGTCTGGCCCAGGAGTGGGAAGGTGAACGGAAAGGCTCTGGAGCAACGAACCGCCCTTGCTGTCTCTGCCTGGCCGGTTCCCCTCTTTTCACTGGGATTCTTTGCCTCTAACCCTGTTACGGGGCTGAGTCACTGGCTTGCTGGGGCTCTCTCGTGCCGTCCCTGGGGGGGTGCGTCACCTGGGTGGGTTGATTCACTGTTGTGGTCGGCCTGTCTGGGTCCCCCCCCTTGGGTTGTACCGTGTCGGAGATCTTTGTGGGCTATACTCGGCCTTGTCTCAGGATGGTAAGTTGGTGGTTGAAGATTTCCCTCTAGTGGTGTGGGGGCTGTGCTTTGGCAAAGTGGGTGGGGTTATATCCTTCCTGTTTGGCCCTGTCCGGGGTGTCCTCGGATGGGGCCACAGTGTCTCCTGACCCCTCCTGTCTCAGCCTCCAGTATTTATGCTGCAGTAGTTTATGTGTCGGGGGCTAGGGTCAGTTTGTTTATCTGGAGTACTTCTCCTGTCCTATTCAGGTGTCCTGTGTGAATCTAAGTGTGCGTTCTCTAATTCTCTCCTTCTCTCTTTCTTTCTCTCTCTCGGAGGACCTGAGCCCTAGGACCATGCCCCAGGACTACCTGACATGATGACTCCTTGCTGTCCCCAGTCCACCTGGCCATGCTGTTGCTCCAGTTTCAACTGGCCTGGGCCCTAGGACCATGTCCCAGGACTACCTGACATGAGGACTCCTTGCTGTCCCCAGTCCACCTGGCCATGCTCCTGCTCCAGTTTCAACTGTTCTGCCTTACTATTATTCAACCATGCTGGTCATTTATGAACATTTGAACATCTTGGCCACGTTCTGTTATAATCTCCACCCGGCACAGCCAGAAGAGGACTGGCCACCCCACATATGCTCTCTCTAATTCTCTCTTTCTTTCTCTCTCTCGGAGGACCTGAGCCCTAGGACCATGTCCCAGGACTACCTGACATGATGGCTCCTTGCTGTCCCCAGTCCACCTGACTGTGCTGCTGCTCCAGTTTCAACTGTTCTGCCTTATTATTATTTGACCATGCTGGTCATTTATGAACATTTGAACATCTTGGTCATGTTCTGTTATAATCTCTACCCGGCACAGCCAGAAGAGGACTGGCCACCCCACATAGCCCGGTTCCTCTCTAGGTTTCTTCCTAGGTTTTGGCCTTTCTAGGGAGTTTTTCCTAGCCACCGTGCTTTTACACCTGCATTGTTTGCTGTTTGGGGTTTTAGGCTGGGTTTCTGTACAGCACTTTGAGATATCAGCTGATGTACGAAGGGCTATATAAATAAATTTGATTTGATTTGATATTAAGATATTGGAATTCGGAATCTAGCGTTAGTGCTGTGAGAATACCAATTACAGGAAAGTGACCAAGGGGCTGAGCATTTATTACCACAGGGTAGCCTTGTGGTTAGTGCGTTGGACTAGTAACCTGAAAGGTTGCAAGTTCGAATCCCAGAGCTGACGAGGTACAAATCTGTTCCTAGGCTGTCATTGAAAATAAGAATTTGTTCTTAGCTGACTTGCCTAGTAAAATAAAGGTAAAATAAAAATTTAAAAAATGTCATTGTGTGGACAATAATATATTTTTAGGAGAGTCAAAATATATAACAATACTAGTTTCCAAGTGACTACTAGCTGACGAGCATAATAATCAATAGAAGAAGTTATTAGGTATTGATATATACAGAGGTAAAGTAACTTGAAAGTAAGGAAATATAGGAGGAATCCATGACACTCAGAATATTTAAATAGGAGTATATCTATCCAAGACCTCATACTAGACCGGAAAATAAGGGAGTGACAACGTGAACGAAGGAACAAACCCAACTCACGCGAAGGGCCATTACGAAGAAATAGAAGGGTTGGTAGGGCCGCACGGCTAGGCCCTTGTTACACCGCAGTAACTAAAATCCTAAAGTACTCTGCCCAGCCAGAAGACGGGGTAGAGGCATTTGCTGCAAATCAAATCAAATTTTATCAAATCAAATTTTATTTGTCACATACACATGGTTAGCAGATGTTAATGCGAGTGTAGCGAAATGCTTGTGCTTCTAGTTCCGACAATGCAGTGATAACCAACAAGTAATCTAAATAACAATTCCAAAACTACTGTCTTATACACAGTGTAAGGGGATAAGGAACATGTACATAAGGATATATGAATGAGTGATGGTACAGAGCAGCATACAGTAGATGGTATCGAGTACAGTATATACATATGAGATGAGTGTGTAGACAAAGTAAACAAAGTGGCATAGTTAAAGTGGCTAGTGATACATGTGTTACATAAGGATGCAGTCGATGTTGTAGAGTACAGTATATACATATGCATATGAGATGAATAATGTAGGGTAAGTAACATTATATAAGGTAGCATTGTTTAAAGTGGCTAGTGATATATTTACATCATTTCCATCAATTCCCATTATTAAAATGGCTGGAGTTGGGTCAGTGTCAATGACAGTGTGTTGGCAGCAGCCACTCAATGTTAGTGGTGGCTATTTAACAGTCTGATGGCCTTGAGATAGAAGCTGTTTTTCAGTCTCTCGGTCCCAGCTTTGATGCACCTGTACTGACCTCGCCTTCTGGATGATAGCGGGGTGAACAGGCAGTGGTTCGGGTGGTTGATGTCCTTGATGATCTTTATGGCCTTCCTGTAACAACGGGTGGTGTAGGTGTCCTGGAGGGCAGGTAGTTTGCCCCCGGTGATGCGTTGTGCAGTCCTCACTACCCTCTGGAGAGCCTTACGGTTGAGGGCGGAGCAGTTGCCGTACCAGGCGGTGATACAGCCCTCCAGGATGCTCTCGATTGTGCATCTGTAGAAGTTTGTGAGTGCTTTTGGTGACAAGCTGAATTTTTTCAGCCTCCTGAGGTTGAATAGGCGCTGCTGCGCCTTCTTCACGACGCTGTCAGTGTGAGTGGACCAATTCAGTTTGTCTGTGATGTGTATGCCGAGGAACTTAAAACTAGCTACCCTCTCCACTACTGTTCCATCGATGTGGATAGGGGGTGTTCCCTCTGCTGTTTCCTGAAGTCCACAATCATCTCCTTAGTTTTGTTGACGTTGAGTGTGAGGTTATTTTCCTGACACCACACTCCAAGGGCCCTCACCTCCTCCCTGTAGGCCGTCTCGTCGTTGTTGGTAATCAAGCCTACCACTGTTGTGTCGTCCGCAAACTTGATGATTGAGTTGGAGGCGTGCGTGGCCACGCAGTCGTGGGTGAACAGGGAGTACAGGAGAGGGCTCAGAACGCACCCTTGTGGGGCCCCGTGTTGAGGATCAGCGGGGAGGAGATGTTGTTGCCTACCCTCACCACCTGGGGGCGGCCCGTCAGGAAGTCCAGTACCCAGTTGCACAGGGCGGGGTCGAGACCCAGGGTCTCGAGCTTGATGACGAGCTTGGAGGGTACTATGGTGTTGAATGCCGAGCTGTAGTCGATGAACAGCATTCTCACATAGGTATTCCTCTTGTCCAGGTGGGTTAGGGCAGTGTGCAGTGTGGTTGAGATTGCATCGTCTGTGGACCTATTTGGGCGGTAAGCAAATTGGAGTGGGTCTAGGGTGTCAGGTAGGGTGGAGGTGATATGGTCCTTGACTAGTCTCTCAAAGCACTTCATGATGACGGAAGTGAGTGCTACGGGGCGGTAGTCGTTTAGCTCAGTTACCTTAGCTTTCTTGGGAACAGGAACAATGGTGGCCCTCTTGAAGCATGTGGGAACAGCAGACTGGTATAGGGATTGATTGAATATGTCCGTAAACACACCGGCCAGCTGGTCTGCGCATGCTCGGAGGGCGCGGCTGGGGATGCCGTCTGGGCCTGCAGCCTTGCGAGGGTTAACACGTTTAAATGTCTTACTCACCTCGGCTGCAGTGAAGGAGAGACTGCATGTTTCCGTTGCAGGCCGTGTCAGTGGCACTGTATTGTCCTCAAAGCGGGCAAAAAGTTATTTAGTCTGCCTGGGAGCAAGACATCCTGGTCCGTGACTGGGCTGGATTTCATCTTGTAGTCCGTGATTGACTGTAGACCCTGCCACATGCCTCTTGTGTCTGAGCCATTGAATTGAGATTCCACTTTGTCTCTGTACTGACGCTTAGCTTGTTTGATAGCCTTACGGAGGGAATAGCTGCACTGTTTGTATTCAGTCATGTTGCCAGACACCTTGCCCTGATTAAAAGCAGTGGTTCGCGCTTTCAGTTTCACGCGAATGCTGCCATCAATCCACGGTTTCTGGTTAGGGAATGTTTTTATCGTTGCTATGGGAACGACATCTTCGACGCACGTTCTAATGAACTCGCACACCGAATCAGCGTATTCGTCAATATTCCCATCTGACGCAATACGAAACATGTCCCAGTCCACGTGATGGAAGCAGTCTTGGAGTGTAGAGTCAGCTTGTTCTGACCAGCGTTGGACAGACCTCAGCGTGGGAGCCTCTTGTTTTAATTTCTGTCTGTAGGCAGGGATCAGCAAAATGGAGTCGTGGTCAGCTTTTCCGAAAGGGGGGCGAGAGTCAGCACCGTGACACTGGTAATGAGGAAACCACTAGTTATGGATGTAGTATATCTGGTAATGAGGAAACCACTAGTTATGGATGTAGTATATCTGCCAGGAGCAAAAATGGTGAGCAAAGATTTTAGTTTTTCACAATGAATTCTGAATGTGAATTGGGGAAAACTCAGGGAAGTAACCTCCATTTCCAGGTTGCTTATGAGAGCATTTCACACTACTTTGGATGTTAATTGTAAGGATCGATTGAATGTCCTGCTTAATATAATGTTTGTGTCATCATCGCAAATCAAAAAACACTTCAACCAGTAAAATGCTTTTGGGCTTTTCCATCAACCTGATAATGAGGGTTTGTACACTGTTTGCCATATTGGCCCACAACTTCACCTAACAACAAATATACCTGTAATGAACGAAGAAGCACTTTGGTTGTTGTTGCATGACATACTGTGGGGCAAAAAAGTATTTAGTCAGCCACCAATTGCGCAAGTTCTCCCACTTAAAAAGATGAGAGGCCTGTAATTTTCATGACAGACAAAATAGGTACTAGAAACTTAAACAACTGTGACAGACAAAATGAGAGAATATACTATATATCCTAGAAACCTGGTTAAACTATCATTATGACATCATGGATGAATTCTAGAATATACTATATAGCCTAGAAAACTGGTTAAATTATCACTATGACCTCATGGATGGCCAGTCCTTGTATTCATAGTGTAGTGAATTCAGGGGGAGGCCCTGAGCTGAACTCAAACCTGGGTCCAGCGACTGTCAAGTCAACACCTTTTAACTGTTATGCCAAGATGTCTGAACTTCTTGACGAGGTCGCTAGATGTTGGGTTAAGGTTTCTACAATATCGTTCTCTATGAATTTGAGAGTGGTTACACTTCTCCTTCCCCCATCCCTCAGCTGTTAACCAAGTCTCTGGGCAGCCATTTTGTTGCTGTTTAAAAACCCCACACAACCCAGCAATCTGCAGTTCAAACAATAACAAATCTGTCATTCCACCACTATTTTGGTAATAAAAGATTATGGGGTTGGAGAAATGTAACTACAGACAGACCTATGGATGCAAGGACTGACCATCCATGATTTCAACATTATAGTTTTAACCATGTTGAGGCAGCAGGGTAGCCTAGTGGTTAGAGCGTTGGACTAGTAACCAGTTGCAAGTTCACATCCCCGAGCTGACATGGTACAAATCTGTCGTTCTGCTCCTGAACAGGCAATTAACCCACTGTTCCTAGTCCGTTAATGAAAATAAGAATTTGTTCTTAACTGCTATAGTGTTGATTTACATTGTTTCTAAACATTATAGTAAAAAAATATTATTTGGGGTTCTGATGGGGTACAACAGTTGAACTCAGCTCATGAGGCATGTGTTATATTCTTCAAGAATCAATGGCTGTAAATAAATAATTTAAAAGTCACAATATGGATGTAGCAATTGAAGATTTCCACCTTAACACCAAACATCAGTTCAACTGCAGAGTTTGTGCCTCTGTTGTTAAGACAGTACTTACTAGTGTTAATCAGGGAACGGTTTCTCAAAACCATGTTATGGCTAAATTCTTCGTTTGAACCATTGGATGCCTTAAGATGCGTTTGGGAAACCGGAACCAGATATCCAGGTTCCTCCTCTTCCTCCTTTTTCGATGTAACAGTCATCTCCTCCCCCTCCTCTTTCTCTTTCCTCTGAACGCGTCCTCCTCTTCTTTCACAGTAACGGCCCCACTCCCTACTTCTTGTTTTACTGTGATATCTTCCTCTTCTTTCTCTGAACGCGTCCTCCTCTTCTTTCACAGTAAAGGCCCCACTCTCTACTTCTTGTTTTACTGTGATATCCTTCTCTTCATTAGAAGGAGAGTAGCTTAGTGACCGCATGGTCGGAGATGTTAGCTAGCTAGGCTAATGCTAACTTATCCACCCCGTTAGCTGAATAATAATAACTACACCGTAAATATGAAATTAAATCCGATAACTAACTAGACCACAGAAGTAGGTTTTAAAACACAGTGGCTAATATACACGAAAGCGCCTAAAGAGCTATATTGGTTCGGCTAATTTGTCTTGCAAGCTACCGAGGTGTCTGACGAGCTGTTGCTGCTGATGAAAGAAGAGTTCCGTCCACTAGATTATACGTCACACCAGCAGCATAACCATAAATTCCCAGACCGCCATCTGCTGACTGGAGTGGGTAACGCAGTTGAGTCAAATGTTATTTAAATTTCAGACAAAAAGTTAAAGCGTAGGAATCAGAGACGACGCTAGTGCTAAAATATTAAATAACCCCCCTAAATAAATCAATATCAGTCAATATATTTTTTATGTGATTTATTTTTTTCGTGAACCGTTCCATCACATCTTAAACTTCCTATCGGGTTGGAGCTTGGACCGGGGGAGGCTGCTGCACCAGTGACTGTTAGACTTTCATCAGCAAAGATGGCGGAGAGAAACACGAGGAGAGAGGGACCCCAACACAGAACGAAACTGGATCCAAGATGGCGGACATAAATCTACTACTACTAATAATAATAATAATTTTTAAAACGCCGCCAGTCCTAAAATATTAATTACCCCCCCCTAAATAAATTTATATCAGTCAATATATTTTTTCTGTGATTAATTTTTTTCGTCAACCGTTCCATCGCATCGTTCTGTCGGTTCGGCACTAGGACCGGGGGAGGCTGCTGCTGCACAAGTGGCTGTTAGACTTTCTTCAGCAAAGATGGCGGACAGGAGAGAGGTACCCCAACAAAGAACTAAACTGGATCAAAGATGGCGGACAGAAATACGAGGATGGAAGCAAATGTAAGGGATTATAACGTCATAATGAATGATGCAAAAAAACATGTACAGTTGACAGGAATGTTAGTTAATGGAGAGACAAACGATTATGCTTGTTTTAAATCATAGTTCATTTACGTAAATCGTGATTTAGCCAGCTAGCTGGGCTAGTTTTATAGGTGTTGTGACATGAGTATGAAATTGTCATTCTGGTTGATTTAGGGACACCTTAAACAACCCACAAACCAGGCGGTCGTTTTGTGAAAAAGTGGATGTATAGAATCTCGCTTGCTGAAGAATTTACTGCAAATTGAATATACAAATTTGTATTTGCCATGCAGATAGATGAAATAACGTATGTTATTGTGCAGTGGATGACTGTGCAGTGGATGATTAAAATCCCTGTATGCCCATGGATGTGTAGCTAGCTATCTAGCCGATCTGTGTATGGACCCAAATGTTTGGTATACATATTAGTTCAGAACCTAGCTATGAACCTCAACTATCATAGCCAGTTGTATCAACTTCAAAACAGCCTGAATGACATTAATGAAGCCTATGGATTGAGTAGAATATAATATCATGTTTTGCCAAGGATTCAAGTCAAATATACATGTAGTTATTACCATGCATGAGATCCCCACATTGTAGCCTGTACATTTAATATATTCACTGATCATGTACTCTACCTTGGCAAATTAATGTGCAGTTTAGGTATGAATGTCTTTGAGGTGATCAAATTCCTGTCTTTGAATGACGCCGTGTCTGCATGTATGTATTACAATTATACACTTCAACAGTGTTTACCAATCTTGGTCCTGGGACATCAATGGTTACACATTGTAACTAATAGACTAGAAACAGGATTTAACTAGTTAATTCATATATACAGAAATATAATTTAAAAACATTACACTACACTTCCTATGCATCATGTAAATACTCTTAACACCGGTTCATCTCAACATCTAATGCCCTTCATCTGCATTGATCTGATAAACACAGGATAGGTGGAGTATTTCATCACATTACACTTCATTTCAACCAGTAGAGAATGTGAAACGCTTTATTGAAAAGCTCATTATCCAAGTGTTATAAATACAAGTTCAATCTGTCCGTCAATCCACATCTGTTGTGTATTATAAAAACAGAGGTGTTAAAGAAGAAAGGGAAAGAGGAGGAGGAGAGAGAGGTGTTAAAGACAGAAAGGGAAAGAGGAGGAGGAGAGAGAGGTGTTAAAGACAGAAAGGGAAAGAGGTAAACACATAGGAGCAGGGAAGGCAGCACATGATTAATGAATCACAGTGCTACATAAATGTTCTCTCAGTTCATCACAATTACATAATTTGCACACCCTTGTTGGACCCCATCCTTGAAACATCCTGCAGAACAGCAGACTCCTCCTCTGGGACACGGCGGCGAGCTGCAGATCCCCTCCTGGTCCTCGTGTCCATCCTCATGACGTTACGCAGGACACAGGTAGCCTTCACACACCTGAATTCCTCCAGGAGGCAGTCCCAGATGACCCTGGTCACCCAACCTTGCAGTGCCCTACACGTTAACTGTAGGCAACCGTTTTGAAGGAATCTCCAGTTTGCTTATTTATATTCAGTGGCCTGACTGCATCCAGACTGTCAAAGGTCCGTCCTGGTAGATCTGAACCTATTGTAGTTTGGAGTGATCAGATGACAGGAGTCACATTTAGGTGCCAGGTGTAACTGAGGCTGTAGATGCTCCATATCCACTACTTTGAGTGTTGTATGTAAATCAAATCCAATTTTATTTGTCACATACACATGGTTAGCAGATGTTAATGCAAGTGTAGTGAGTTTTAGGATTCTATTGAAAGAAAAATGATTTTTTTTTTAATAATACGATTGTATATTATTATTTTGAAATACGTGTTTTTTCTTGTTTTTAATTGTTGACAGCCAGTAGACACCAAGTTTTTTTTGTTAAGTAATACTCTTTCAATTCAGAGCCTGGATTTCCCCCTGAGGCTAATATCCATATCATTACATTACATTTAAGTCATTTAGCAGACGCTCTTATCCAGAGCGACTTACTTGAACAGGGTAAACGATAAGGTAGAACATCATTAAAATACTCCTACTACAATGTTAAAACATTCTACATTGTGACATCATTAAAATACTCCTACTACAATGTTAAAACATTCTACATTGTGACATCATTAAAATACTCCTACTACAATGTTAAAACATTCTATATTGTGACATTTTACATTTTTTTATTACATTTAAGTCATTTAGCAGACGCTCTTATCCAGAGCGACTTACAAATTGGTGCATTCACCTTATGACATCCAGTGGAACAGCCACTTTACAATAGTGCATCTACATATTTTAGGGGGGGGGGTGAGAAGGATTACTTTATCCTATCCTAGGTATTCCTTAAAGAGGTGGGGTTTCAGGTGTCTCCGGAAGGTGGTGATTGATTCCGCTGTCCTGGCGTCGTGAGGGAGTTTGTTCCACCATTGGGGAGCCAGAGCAGCGAACAGTTTTGACTGGGCTGAGCGGGAACTGTACTTCCTCAGTGGTAGGGAGGCGAGCAGGCCAGAGGTGGATGAACGCAGTGCCCTTATTTGGGTGTAGGGCCTGATCAGAGCCTGGAGGTACTGAGGTGCCGTTCCCCTCACAGCTCCGTAGGCAAGCACCATGGTCTTGTAGCGGATGCGAGCTTCAACTGGAAGCCAGTGGAGAGAGTGGAGGAGCGGGGTGACGTGAGAGAACTTGGGAAGGTTGAACACCAGACGGGCTGCGGCGTTCTGGATGAGTTGTAGGGGTTTAATGGCACAGGCAGGGAGCCCAGCCAACAGCGAGTTGCAGTAATCCAGACGGGAGATGACAAGTGCCTGGATTAGGACCTGTGCCGCTTCCTGTGTGAGGCAGGGACGTACTCTGCGGATGTTGTAGAGCATGAACCTACAGGAACGGGCCACCGCCTTGATGTTAGTTGAGAACGACAGGGTGTTGTCCAGGATCACGCCAAGGTTCTTAGCGTTATTTCAGTGATATCCTGAAACAACTTCTTCATGTATGTATTTTCGATGTTTGATCAGAGATCTTTTATCAGAGTATCTCTTGTCACATTGATCACAGCTAAAAGGTTTATCTCCTGTGTGTTTTCTCTAGTGTACTGTCAGACCGCCAGATGTCGTAAAACTCTGCCCACAGTGATCACAGCTAAAAGGTTTCTCTCCTGTGTGTGTTCTCAGGTGTCCTGTCAGATGGCAAGATGAAGGAAAACTCCTCCACATTCATCACAGCTATAAGGATTCTCTCCTGTGTGTTTTCTCTGGTGTACTGTCAGACCGCTAGATGTAGTAAACTCCTCCCACATTCATCACAGCTATACGATTTCTCTCCTGTGTGTTTTCTCTGGTGTATTTTAAGTTCTGATGAAGATGATCAACCTCCTCCTTCACATCTGACTCCTGATGATCAACCTCCTCCTTCACATCTGACTCCTGATGATCAACCTCCTCCTTCACATCTGACTCCAGTGATCAATCCAGAGAGTCTTCTTTCTTGGGGTTAAAATGAGTGGAAGGAGAGAACGAAAATGGTGCTGATGCGGGAGATGGGGGTGTGTTCTAGTGGGTCTGGGCAGGTGTGATGTAGTTAATGGAGATGGGGGTGTGGTCTAGTGGGTCTGGGAAGGTGTGATGTAGTTAATGGAGATTGAGGTGTGTTCGAGTGGGTCTGGGCAGGTGTGATGTAGTTAATGGAGATGGGGGTGTGGTCTAGTGGGTCTGGGAAGGTGTGATGTAGTTAATGGAGATTGAGGTGTGTTCTCGTGGTTCTGTGCAGGTGTGATGTAGTTAATGGAGATGGGGGTGTGTTCTAGTGGGTCTGGGCAGGTGTGATGTAGTTAATGGAGATGGGGGTGTGTTAGTGGGTCTGGGCAGGTGTGATGGAGTTAATGGAGATGGGGGTGTGTTCGAGTGGGTCTGGGCAGGTGTGATGTAGTTAATGGAGATGGGGTGTGGTCTAGTGGGTCTGGGAAGGTGTGATGTAGTTAATGGAGATTGAGGTGTGTTCTCGTGGTTCTGTGCAGGTGTGATGTAGTTAATGGAGATGGGGGTGTGTTCTAGTGGGTCTGGGCAGGTGTGATGTAGTTAATGGAGATGGGGCTGTGTTCTCGTGGGTCTGGGCAGGTGTGATGTAGTTAATGGAGATGGAGGTGTGTTCGAGTGGGTCTGGGCAGGTGTGATGTAGTTAATGGAGATGGAGGTGAGTTATTGTGAGTCTGGGCAGGTGTGATGTAGTTAATGGAGATGGGGTGTGGTCTAGTGGGTCTGGGAAGGTGTGATGTAGTTAATGGAGATTGAGGTGTGTTTCAGTGGGTCTGGGCAGGTGTGATGTAGTTAATGGAGATGGGGGTGTGGTCTAGTGGGTCTGGGAAGGTGTGATGTAGTTAATGGAGATTGAGGTGTGTTCTCGTGGTTCTGTGCAGGTGTGATGTAGTTAATGGAGATGGGGGTGTGTTCTAGTGGGTCTGGGCAGGTGTGATGTAGTTAATGGAGATGGGGGTGTGTTCGAGTGGGTCTGGGCAGGTGTGATGGAGTTAATGGAGATGGGGTGTGTTCGAGTGGGTCTGGGCAGGTGTGATGTAGTTAATGGAGATGGGGGTGTGGTCTAGTGGGTCTGGGAAGGTGTGATGTAGTTAATGGAGATTGAGGTGTGTTCTCGTGGTTCTGTGCAGGTGTGATGTAGTTAATGGAGATGGGGGTGTGTTCTAGTGGGTCTGGGCAGGTGTGATGTAGTTAATGGAGATGGGGCTGTGTTCTCGTGGGTCTGGGCAGGTGTGATGTAGTTAATGGAGATGGAGGTGTGTTCGAGTGGGTCTGGGCAGGTGTGATGTAGTTAATGGAGATGGAGGTGAGTTATTGTGAGTCTGGGCAGGTGTGATGTAGTTAATGGAGATGGGGCTGTGTTCTCGTGGGTCTGGGAAGGTGTGATGTAGTTCATGGAGATGGAGGTGTGTTCTCGTGGTTCTGTGCAGGTGTGATGTAGTTAATGGAGATGGGGCTGTGTTCTCGTGGGTCTGGGCAGGTGTGATGTAGTTAATGGAGATGGAGGTGTGTTCGAGTGGGTCTGGGCAGGTGTGATGTAGTTAATGGAGATGGAGGTGAGTTATTGTGAGTCTGGGCAGGTGTGATGTAGTTAATGGAGATGGGGCTGTGTTCTCGTGGGTCTGGGAAGGTGTGATGTAGTTCATGGAGATGGAGGTGTGTTCTCGTGGTTCTGTGCAGGTGTGATGTAGTTAATGGAGATGGGGGTGTGTTCTAGTGGGTCTGGGCAGGTGTGATGTAGTTAATGTAGATGGAGGTGAGTTATTGTGAGTCTGGGCAGGTGTGATGTAGTTCATGTAGATGGAGGTGAGTTATTGTGAGTCTGGGCAGGTGTGATGTAGTTCATGTAGATGGAGTTGTGTTCTAGTGGGTCTGAGCAGGTGTGATGTAGTTAATGGAGATGGAGTTGTGTTCTAGTGGGTCTGGGCAGGTGTGATGTAGTTCATGTTTGTATGTGTATGTTTTGTATTGTTTATAAAATCTCAAAATATTAAAACATTTCCAATGCAACAGATCCTGGTTCAAATCCAGGCTGTTTCATAACAGGCCGTGATTGGGAGTCCCTTAGGGCAGCGCACAATTGGCCCAGCAACATCTCTGGGTCAGGGTTTGGCAGGGGCAGGCTGTCAATGTAAATAAGAATTTGTTCGTAACTGATTTGCCTAGTTAAATAAAGGATAAATATATTTAAGAAATACTGCATTTTGGGTAGTTTGGAAGAGTTCACAAAGTAAGTTAATAAATATGTAATAACCCAAAAACATAACTGTTTGTTCTTATAGGTAACCATATCGTGATTACAACTAGCTTACTAAGTCTTTAACCACACTATTTTTACACTGGTGAGTAAAAACTCATGCTCCCTACACTTTAACTTGTTATCTGAAGATAAAATCTACATTTTACTCAACTGCGTTACCCACTCCAGTCAGCAGATGGCGGTCTGGGAATTTATGGTTATGCTGCTGGTGTGACGTATAATGTAGTGGACGGAACGCTTCTTTCATCAACAGCAACAGTGAGTCAGACACCTCGGTAGCTTGCAGGACAATAGCCGAAACAATACATTGCTTTAGTGTATATTAGCCACTGTGTTTTAAACCCACTTCTATCGTCTAGTTAGTTATCCGATTTAATTTCATATTTACGGTGTAGTTATTAGTCAGCTAGCGGGGTGGTTAAGTTAGCATTAGCATAGCTAGCTAACATATCCGACCATGAGTTCACCAAGCTACTCTCCTTCTAATGAAGAGAAGGATATCACAGTAAAACAAGAAGTAGAGAGTGGGGCCTTTACTGTGAAAGAAGAGGAGGACGCGTTCAGAGTGAAAGACGAGGAAGATATCACAGTAAAACAAGAAGTAGAGAGTGGGGCCGTTACTGTGAAAGAAGAGGAGGACGCGTTCAGAGTGAAAGAGGAGGATGCAGTTTATGGCGTGAAAGAGGAGGGGGAGGAGATGACTGTTACAACGAAAAAGGAGGAGGAGGAGGAACCTGGATATCTGGGCCCGGTTTCCCAAACGCATCTTAAGGCGTCCAATGGTTCTAACGATGAATTTAACCATAAGATGGTTTTGAGAAACCGTTCCCTGATTAACACTAGTAAGTACTGTCTTAACAACAGAGGCACAAACTCTGCAGTTGAACTGATGTTTGGTGTTAAGGCGGAAATCTGCAATTGCTACATCCATATTGTGACTTTTAAATTATTTATTTACAGCCATTGATTCTTGAAGAATATAACATATGCCTCATGAGCTGAGTTCAAATGTTGTACCCCATCAGAAACAATGTAAATAAAACACTAGCAGTTAAGAAGCTTAGTTAAGAACAAATTCTTATTGTCATGTCATCGGGGATGTGACTAGGAACAGTGGGTTAATTGCCTGTTCAGGCATCCATAGGTCTGCAGTTACATTTCTCCAACCCCATAATCTTTTATTACCAAAATAGTGGTGGAATGACAGATTTGTTATTGTTTGAACTGCAGATTGCTGGGTTGTGTGGGGTTTTTAAACAGCAACAAAATGGCTGCCCAGAGACTTGGTTAACAGCTGAGGGATGGGGGAAGGAGAAGTGTAACCACTCTCAAATTCATAGAGAACGATATTGTAGAAACCTTAACCCAACACCTAGCGACCTCGTCAAGAAGTTCAGACATCTTGGCGTAACAGTTATAAGGTGTTGACTTGACAGTCGCTGGACCCAGGTTTGAGTTCAGCTCAGGGCCTCTCCCTGAATTCACTACACTATGAATACAAGGACTGGCCATCCATGATGTCATAATGATAGTTTAACCAGTTTTCTAGGCTATATAGTATATTCTTTCATCCATGGTCATAATGATAGTTTAACCAGGTTTCTAGGATATATAGTATATTCTCTCATTTTGTCTGTCACAGTTGAAGTGTACCTATGATGAAAATTACAGGCCTCTCATCTTTTAAGTGGGAGAACTTGCGCAATTGGTGGCTGACTAAATGCTTTTTTGCCCCACAGTATGTCATGCAACAACAACCAAAGTGCTTCTTCGTTCATTACAGGTATATTTGTTGTTAGGTGATGTTGTGGGCCAATATGGCAAACAGTGTACAAACCCTCATTGTCAGGTTGATGGAAAAGCCAAAAAGCATTTTACTGGTTGAAGTGTTTTTTGATTTGCGATGATGACACAAACATTATATTAAGCAGGACATTCAATCGATCCTTACAATTAACACCCAAAGTAGTGTGAAATGCTCTCATAAGCAACCTGGAAATGGAGGTTACTTCCCTGAGTTTTCCCCCATTCACATTCAGAATACATTGTGAAAAACAAATCTTTGCTCACCATTTTTGCTCCTGGCAGATATACTACATCCATAACTAGTGGTTTCCTCATTAGCAGATGTATTACATCCATAACTAGTGGTTTCCTCATTACCAGATACACTACATCCATAACTAGTGGTTTCCTCATTACCAGATATACTACATCCATAACTAGTGGTTTCCTCATTACCAGATATATGCACACATGACTGTAAGTCGCTTTGGATAAAAGCGTTTGCTAAATGGCATATATTATATTATATACTACATCCATAACTAGTGGTTTCCTCATTACCAGATATACTACATCCATAACTAGTGGTTTCCTCATTAGCAGATATACTACATCCATAACTAGTGGTTTCTCATTAGCAGATATACTACATCCATAACTAGTGGTTTACTCATTAGCAGATATACTACATCCATAACTAGTGGTTTCCTCATTACCAGATATACTACATCCATAACTAGTGGTTTCCTCATTAGCAGATATACTACATCCATAACTAGTGGTTTCCTCATTACCAGATATACTACATCCATAACTAGTGGTTTCCTCATTACCAGTGTCACGGTGCTGACTTTTGCCAAATACCTGCAGCAAATGCCTCTACCCCGTCTTCTGGCTGGGCACAGTACTTTAGGATTTTAGTTCCTGCGGTGTAACAAGGGCCTAGCCGTGCGGCCCTACCAACCCTTCGATTTCTTCGTAATGGCCCTTCGCGTGAGTTGGGTTTGTTCCTTCGTTCACTCCCTTATTTTCCGGTCTAGTATGAGGTCTTGGATAGATATACTCCTATTTAAATATTCTGAGTGTTATGGATTCCTCCTATAATTCCTTACCTTCAAGTCTCTTTTACCTCTGTATATATCAATACCTAATAACTTCTTCTATTGGTTATTATGCTCGTCAGCTAGTAGTCACTTGGAAACTAGTATTGGTATATATTTTGACTCTCCTAAAAATATATTATTGTCCACACAATGAAATATTCTTTAGTGCAATCACTTGAACCTATAACCAGGGTCACTTTCTGTTCAGTGAGAATGTTCAAAGCGTTTTCTCTCCAGATCGTTAATCTGGCCTAGTTGTCAAAGTTTCAAGCTTTTATTAAAGTCACTCTGTTTTTTGTCTAAAACACATTATTACAATTCAATGGTTCTACAGTTTCCTAATACATCAATAATGCTCAATCAATCCTTAATGCTTTAAGCTATGCCAGATAATATTGCAAAACTTTAAATGCGTTAACACTTATAACAATATTGACTAAATAGCAAAAATAGTTCAATTACCTTAAATGCTCCTCAGCCCCCTGGTCACTTTCCTGTAATTGGTATTCTCACAGCACTAACTCTCGATTCCGAATTCCAATATCCTAATAAACTATTGCTAATCACATCTGTACCTGATGTCTCACTGTGTGACTGCCGCTTTGTCTGTGATCAGAGGTGTCAAGACCCCCTGTGTTTCAAA